>NW_018127886.1:2466776-2492687 GCF_001952655.1 Monopterus albus | reverse complement strand
ACGACACACTCCGCAAATCCCACGGGTCACACGCTGGGACTAAGATCTGTAAACATCCAACATATGCATCGATATAAACAAATGAAACTTACAGAATTACGTATACACAACACTCTTAGGCGACTGTCAACTTACATTCGGTTATTACAAACTCGCGGTGTACAAGATTTACCTTAAACAACCGGTACAGATCTTCCGCTGAAATACCACTTTGGTCAGATGAACACACATGGCTTTTTAGTTTCCCAGAATCCACTGGATCGATACCCGGTATCCTCTTCGTTCCCAGGGTTACTTCTCTAGCACCCCTTTTCCCATACATAAGTCTAACAGGTGCATTTCCACCCGGCTACATATGGTAGTGCAGTCCAGCAGACATATCTTTTATATTACATCATTTCTTTTTGACATATGATATCAGCAGTGATGGTCATAAACAGGACACATTAAGACTTTGCTGATTGTCAAAACAGCGAAAGGTCAGGTATGGCATGCTCTTGCTTCTTCAACCTTATCAAGAAGTCCTAAGTTTTATAGACCTCAAAGAGTTTGTGGTCAGTGTGGCCACCAAAGATGAGGTTTTAGGAGATTTGGCCCGGTGAGCCGAGGGTTCTGATGGGCCTGTGGGTGATGCAGAACAAGCTGTTTACTTGGAGATAAACTCTATGTGTCCCTCCCTACTTCCTCCTTTCTTTATCCCTCTGCTGCCTGACACTCCCACTCTAATTAAGGGCTCTGTTAAAACCACCCTGTTATTATAGCACTCTTTGGTTCACACAAACACTCACAAATGCACACACACCCAAGGTCAATTAAACAGATGGCTTTCATGTAATGGTTTGGGTTGCATGGCTTTGAGGTGACTGTAGTATCAATTTACACAGAACGCACTTTTCATATTGACTTTATTTGTTGTTGGTCTTGGAGTTTTCAAGGAATTTGGGAGATCCCCCCTGTATCTGTCCATTTAGTGAAATCTGCCTGAAATAACCACCATGAGAGTTTGCTAAACATAATTTGCATGTGAGTGTATGTGCGGCTGTTTGGAGTCAGATGCAGACCAGACTGGGAAAAAGGCACCCAACTGCATTATGAATGAGGCTTGGCTCTTGTAAGGCCAGCATGGGGTTTCGTAGCACATTAATCATTAAGAATGTGCATGGGGTGGGTGAGGGCACTGGTGGCAGACAGAATCATCCTGCTTAAGTAACCCTTACCCCGATCATACACACACACATTTACAATAAACCTACAGTAGTGTATGCATCACTGCTTAATGTTCCAACTACACTAATAACTATATGGCTCTGCTATTATTCGTTGCTTGGTTTCCAGCCCTATGGGATCATTTACTGCACATTTACTGCACACCAGAATAGGCATGTCTTGTAATATACTACCTTCCATCTTCAAGAAGCTATTGTAAAAAAAAGAGTAAGTTTCACACATTTACTCTTGTAGCCAATGGCAGAAGTTTTTGGTGTTAATTCGAATTGGCCTGCATTAAATCCTATAACTTTATCAACAAAACTTCCCACAATGCACTGCATATTACACATATCTTTAATTTCCTGAAGTGGATTATAGCACTGCAGAGATACCTGGGTATAGTGTAAAGCATCTGGACTGAGTTATCCCCCTCTGCTGACCTCTCTCAGTGAAAAATGTCTTCTTCTGTTTGGCTGTGAGGCCAGCTAGCAGACAGGAAGGTCAGTTAACTGCCTTATCAATGTTTAATTAGGCTTGCAGCATATTCCTTGCTTATGAAGACTCAAGTAGCTCTGACAGTGGGATTCAAGACAAGAAAAATACAGCAATTTATGTTTGCTACTCAGACAGAATAGCAAATATAGAATGCATTTTCATGCTTTTTTTTTATTCAGTAAATATGACAAAAAGAAGAACTTTGCTGCTGAGTGAGAATTGTGATTCTGGGTTGCTGAGACAGTTATTTAATGTGGCTACAGAGGCCCTGAGGGACTAGATCAAGCTAATATGTTAAAAGGGGGATCCACATACAGTAATAGACATTCACTGTGGGACAGTACGAGGTGAAACAATGACCGGATGTGATGGTTTGGTATATGGCAGACCTCCAGGCCATCATAAATCATGAAGTCCCTCATTAACCACATTTATGTCTCCCCACTTGCTTTTAACTTAAACCACAAGATATGATGTTGTGGATTCTGGATTTGCTTCTCAGCATTGCAATGAAATCATGTGTACAGTATGTGTCCATGCCTGTGTGTGGGCAAACTTCAACAGCAATACTGGAGAGAACAGTTTTACCTTCTCATTCTTTCTGAATTCTTGCCCATGCAGGAACAAGCTCTTCAATTTTCTTAACCTGCTCAGTCAGCACTGTGCCAAAGTAGGCACATTATGAGCCACAAACCTCTCCAAAGAGCACTTATCCTCACGCAGAACTTTGATCTAGGCCTGCTTTATAGACTCCTAAATGCCATATACAGGCACAGAAAGATTTTTTAAATCTGCTTAATAAATGCTATGTGCAGCCACCAGCTCTGCAGAATGACAAAACATATGGGAACCCTTTAAAGGAGACTGAGCAGTCAAATCAACATTCGTTTTCTTCACGTAATCCACTGAGCCTTTTCCATTGCTTGCCTTTGGGGCTACATTTTCTGTAGTTCAGAGAAGTACACACTGTTCCCTGCTGATGGGGGGAGTTCTGAATACTTCACCCAAATTTAGGGGCTCTTGTTTCAGGCAACACCCAAAGCTTAGTGAATACCAAAAGCATTACATATGGGAGTGGCTGACCAGAAACATGTGTGTTTAAATGTATATACAAACACATTCTGTGATAAAAAAAAACAAAGTCACTGTCATACATTGAAACACAAGAACAAGAAGAAGAAGAAATAAGAGAGATGAGGCTACAGAGAGTGAGGAGAAGGAAATATGAGCTGAGAGTGAGAGGAGACCCGCTTAATTATATTTTCTTTGGACATCATGTGTTGTCCTGTGGCAAAGCAAGTGCCATTTTGCTTCAATCCCAGCCAGAAACAACAGGTGTACAAAAGAGTCAAAACATACACAGGCTGAGGAATCTGTTTCCTATTTCTCAGCATGGAAGTGTTTCAATAAGATGAGACTACATCAGTGAAAGGTTTGCTTGAAAACTTCAAAACATATAAAACGTATGTCTAGCCATTTACACACATGTTTCTCCTCTGATCCACTTTATGTACCACTTAACTAAAATCTTTATAACCAATTAGGGCATATACAGTAGGAAATAAAAACTACTTCCATCTGTAAAGAGCTATATGTTTATGGCCTGTTGTTTGTCTGATCTACAGTATGGAGCAGATGGTGTCCTCTGAGTGGTTAATGCTGTGGTTTGACGTGGCAGAGAGTTTTCAGGGGAACTTTGACTTCACTACAGCTTTTAAAGACAGCGAAGCCAGTAGTAAAGCAGTTCAGTTTTGAGTTATGAACTTTTTGGACTGTAAGTTCCTTTGATTTTCTCTTCACTGCACTTACATACATTTGTTTTGTTTCTTTCTTTGTTTCTCTCTTTGTTTTTGTAGATGAAACACAGCAACTTTCTCAGTTAAATGGGCCACTGCTTGGACCCGCCCATGGACACCACAGTGCCCCCACTGTGCCCCCTCCTGCCCACTCCCACTCCTCCCCAGATCCCCCCTTCCTCCTCTTCCCCAGGCTGCGGCAGTGGCAATGCCAACTCAGAACAGCATGGATCTGGACCCCCAGTTTCAGGAGCCACCGGCACCCCAGCCTCCAGTAGCCCATCCAACCCAGAAACAGAGGAGGACAAGGCCAAGAAGCTTCTGTACTGTTCATTGTGTAAGGTGGCAGTCAATTCCTTGTCACAGCTGGAGGCCCACAACAAAGGTGGGTTCATTTGTGAGCACAGATACACATGAAATTGCTGTAGTGCTTCTGCACTTTCCAGAAATTAGCTGGCAATCAAACAATGAGGGACTTACATCTTTCTCCTTGGATCTTGGGCTGAGTTTCTGGAGTTGGAATTTTCTCTTTCATTCTGTTATCTATGGTTACAAGCAAACTGTTGTTGTTTTTGCTGGAGACAAAATGTTTCACATTCTGTGTGTCAGAGGAATTTTGCCAAGAAAGACCCATGTAGTAACTGCTAATAGCTGCTAGAGCGGAATTTTAAAATTTGTCTAAAAGTGTAAAAAAAAAAATTTGATGCAATGCAAATAGAAAATGTAAAGGCAAGAAGATAACACTGTACTAAAACAAACAGACAAACAAAAGCTTAGAAATTTAAAATTACTCTACCTAACTTCTTTACAACTGCAAGAGGATCCAGTGGCTGACAAGCAGACACCAAAAACCGCTCCTTAGAGCTTTTTGCCCCTCTCATTACATCCTGTCTCTTAAAGCTGCAGTGTGAACTA
This sequence comes from Monopterus albus, assembly GCF_001952655.1. Classification (NCBI taxonomy): domain Eukaryota; kingdom Metazoa; phylum Chordata; class Actinopteri; order Synbranchiformes; family Synbranchidae; genus Monopterus; species Monopterus albus. The sequence goes on along the minus strand of NW_018127886.1, from coordinate 2,488,272 downwards.
CAGATGCCTGGTTGCAACAAACTGCACAAAATGCAGCCTCCAGTCCAAAGTTAGCTTTAACTGGCAAACAAGTAAATTTGACAACTCAGTATAACGCTCTGATTACTGCCAATGTGATGCAAAGCACTAACATTACACAGAGCTCAAATAATATATTAATTCAATACAAAGGAAAATCATGACTATGCCAGGCTGTTAATGTTAGACAACATTTTATATTTATATCATAATGAAGTAATAACTGATAGTTGTTATGTGTCCTATAACAATTTTTATTAACCGTGTGAAGGTTGGGTTCTGTGTATTAACATGAAATAACAAAAAAGTACATTATGTTTCTTGCTTTGGGCTCTTTACAGCTGCACACACATAAACATTATGCAAACACTGTATGACACAAAAACCTGAGTGCACTCCCTATAGTGCACCTGCCAGGGTTCATGAATATGACAATACCCATAGTAAGTGTTTCAGGGCGAGTGTTACAGTACTGAGAAGAAGACTGATCAGCAGATAACTGATCAGTTTGACACTGACAGGCATCACCTCTGTAATCCAGTCCTGCTCTCTTGGTTTCAGGAGCTCTGTCAGGGCGCCTCCTCTGTGTGTGCCCCCTCTCTCATATACACAGCACAATATCTTTACTCCCACAAGATTAATGAATAATTCATAATTATTTCAAAGAAAAAGCTACCACACTCAAAGATTTATAAATTGCCTTGTCATTTGCAGTACGCAGCAGAAATATTGTTAAACACAGCCTGAAGTCTTCCACTTGAAAAAGTTGCAGAGGTGGATGGTTAAGGCAGGTAACCGCTGTAAATGGGATGTGGCAGTAAAATTAAAAAGAATTTTTAAAAAAAGGCTTTTATGTGGGTGAGCTCACCACAATACCAGCTTCAACATTCAGTAAGCCAGCTTTCACACATGACAACACTTTCTCAAGACTCTAAATACCCCTGAGGTACCTGCCACCTGCTTTAGTCCTTTATGCCCTACTAACTTAGCCCTGCCTGTGACCTTGTTTTTCTGTGATGACAGTACTGCTGGATTCTCACTTGTTCTTTGGGGTGTTATACTCTTCTACATATACGTTCACTATACAATACATGTACACAGACAAAGATGCAATAAGAGACTGATACCATATCAGTGTAACTATATCTCCTTTTCCTTTAGTAATGTGAGGCTCAGCTCAGCCAGACATGGATATAGTATTATAGTCAAGTAAAAGTGCAATCAACATGGTTAGACTAACCTCTGGACAGCTACTGGAATTTCTACTTTATCATGATCTGATTAATTGTTTACCATTCTACTAAATTCTACACAACAATAAATTGCATTTGTCTACCAGCACACTTACTATGTACATGCACATGCAAGTATAAGAGTTCACATATTTTACATTTTCTAATCATGATCCCAGGTTACAACTTGCTGTCATTTGGCTCTCAGAGTTCAACCTCTGGATCACTGTGAGCTGAAACAGCTGAAATGAGGGAAATCATCTGGAAGCAATCAGCCTGCCTCATTTTCAAATCAAAACTGTCCATGTTAGCGGGGTTCATACTGTAAATAAAAGCATCTGTTGTGCAGACACCACGACATGAACTGTGTGTGAGACACAGAACGAAACAGAATGAGGACTTTGTAATGATATTTAACATTCATAGCAGTTTCCTGTCAACCCATTGCTTGTTTTTGTGCTTTCAAAAGGTCATTATTTCAGCCCCTTTAACCTACGGCCTACATGTTCCCCACCATCCATCCCTCTCCACCAATTTCTCTCACTTCTGTAACCTTAACTCTGTATTAAGGAATTTTGAGAAATGACTCAAGTTCAAAGTCAGAACCAATGACAATGAGATCCTTTACATGTGTTTTCCTCTGCAAATCCAGCCACATAGAGTGGGATTTGGTCAATTTAGAGTTATATAGAAAATGATGTACATTGAAATATTGCAGATAAAAGTATAAAACATCCCCACAGATTATTAATTAACTATTTTTTGAATTGCCATATACTTAAGTTTTTAGTCTCGCTGGAATCAGGACTGATTTAATAGAAGGATATAGGCTGACTCTAGGATGCTAACCAGGAAGTGGCCTTAGTTCTCATTTAAGTAATACTGCTTTATGTCCAAGAAACACATCTGTTTTGTTTTTATTGCTTTTGTGTCTACACCCTTCTGTGACAAAACAGGAAACCATTTTGATTACTCAGCAGTACAATACAGCATAAACCTAATTCAGAATCTGGGTTTAGATATCTTTATTAGTTCCCAGTTTGACACTGAGCTATAACTCTTGATAGCTTATTAAAATTGTGCTATTTATTCTAAACAGTAAAAAGTACAGCAAATGCTTGACTGCAAAATCCACTAAGCAGACAAAACCTGAATCTCATAATTCCCAAACTTCTACATTTACAGTCAAAACGATTGATGTTGCTACATATGGTAGATATATTTTACCACACTGCATACTGTATTACTTTAGCCACGGCACCTAATCAAAATGAATCAAGTTGTTATCATAACATTTACATTATACACAGCTTTGAGCTCATCTTCCCACATCACCAACTACACAGCAGTCTGAGAGCAGCCCTCTAGTGGTAAGGTTTGCACACTACAACTTCATTTAGCAGCATGTTCTGTACATTGTATAGTTCATAGTCATTTATTGGAGAATCATTCTAATGGTACAGATTATTTTCCTTTCCTATTTCCCTTTAGTTGTCACTGTCATTGGTTCGCCATTGTTTCTTGTCATTGTGATTGAGAAGTTCTGTCCAAATCATTTTACTTCAAACAGGTACATGACTCATGGTGATTCCTCTCCACTGATGTGTTTTTGCTTGTGCCTGCAGGTACCAAACACAAAACTATCCTGGAGGCACGAAGTGGGCTGGGCCCCATCAAGGCATATCCTCGCCTGGGCCCCAAGCCCATTGGAGAGCAGGGAGGGGGGCCAGTGGACCCCAACACTCAGGAACGAACTTTCCACTGTGAGATCTGCAATGTGCGGGTCAACTCTGAACTGCAACTTAAACAGGTAGAAGGACAAAGATGTTGCATTTACTGTTGGTTTTGATAGTTATCTTGTAAAACACCTCACAGACAATATAACTAGAAAAAAGTGTTAAGATACATTTTTCATGCTAACAAGCATTTTTTGAAAACATTTCAATTGCCACAATTAATTATTAATGTAACCAACATTCTTTTCATTTCAGCACATCATAAACTCTAGGATCTAAATAATGGTCCAGTGTCCATTTTGTCCATTTTTATTGTCTAATATGAGAGATGTTTTCAGCAAAAGTGAGAAAATTTGAATTAATTTGTTCTCTTCTTTCAGCACATATCAAGTCGAAGGCATCGGGACGGCATGGCAGGAAAGCCTAACCCCCTCCTCAGCCGACACAAGAAGCACAGAGGAGCTGATCTGACGGTAACCTTTCAAGTTTCACTGCTCTGACTCCTCTTCTGACATGGTCTGCAAACCTAATATCCACAGATCATATATACTGTACAGTGATAATTGAGAACATGAGGTCTCCAAGGCATCGGAGTTGTTAGCGTGTTGATTTGATTCCCACAAAAGCCTAGTAGTTGCATCTTGTTTAGCTGTGTAAATGAAATATCTGCATTATGACAGATCAAAAGAGCTTGGAGAGGAAGTTCTACCATATTGCCTGCCTTCTTCCCCTCCAAGTATCGACCTTTTGAAAATAATCATTTCATGCCTTTCACACTCTCCTCTCTCTGCTGTCTTGTGTCCCTTGTGCACCCCCTTCTGTTTTTAGTCTTCTTTGACCTTCTCTAAGGATTTCACCAAAGCTTTGGGTGCAGGGCTCTTGCCCAGCCCCTTGGCTGTCGCTGCAGCAATGGCTGCTGCAGCTTCCTCGAATCCGCTGGCTCTTCGTGCCGCAGCTCCTGCACATCATCCACACCATCACCTATTGCAAGGCCCACCTCTAAGCCACACCATCCTAAGACCAGCCCCTGGGCCCATCCGTACCACCCACGGCCCCATCCTCTTCTCCCCTTACTGACACATCATCCTCTGACTTCGGCCAGTTAGAAACAGCCACTCCAAAAGCACACTGTGAAGATACAAACATGATCAAGAAACAGCAATTGATAGGGGGTGAAAAATTAACCATTAAAATATCAAGCTGAGAGAAAAGTAAAGAAAAGGAGCAGCGAAAAGGAGTAGAAGTACATGTCTCTCTTTGTTCCCTTTACCTCTCGCTTTGTTTCAAAGATTTCTGAGTGATCCACAGCTTGGAATAAGCAGAGGAGAGCTATTCATTATGCATTGAACTCACTTGTACATCTCTCACCTCCCCTGGTCTCTCTCCCTTGTACTGTGGTCCTGCCATGGCTGACTCATTAGTTACAGAAGAAACAGAGACCTTTCTAGATACATTAAATCAACATGTTGTATTACATAACTATTCTGGGCCAGGTTGGTTTTCTCCTGTCATTATGGCCCAAACTGTTCTTCTCATCCTATGCACCTCAAAAACCAAGACAATAATATTATGTCAGTAGGGTAGCTGCTTCCATTGGTCTTTGCTGTACGTACCACATGTAGCTGTGGCCGTCTCCACGGTACAGTACATGTCCCCTTCTGTGCCAGAGACTGGTCACTCTCAAGTTTGTGACACTTAGACACAACAAGACTTTGGCTGAGAGGCAGGTAGTACCTGCATCTGAACATGTCTGATGATTGGAGGGGTTAAAAGAGTACAAAAGTGACTGTGGGTGATTGCACTCCACTGTCATTTCCTGAGAGGGTGAGGTGAGAGGAGGGCCGACATGGGTCAATGGATGGAATGACCCCAGGCAGCATGTAGACACACACAGGCCCAAACAAATCTATGTTTTAAAATAGACCATACCAACAAAAAAATCACTACAGGGAACAGCTGCCAACCTTCATAATGGTCAGTGAAGAACCTCAGCAAAGGGGAGAGAGGATGAGAGAAACACTAGAAGTCACCATTGGTACATTATGTACTGTACTGCTATATTTGATACATGATCACTGTCTTTACCTTAGATTTCATTTAATGGCAAGATTTGGGGTTTTACTTGCATTTATGAAATACTGTACTAGAGAGAACATAATTTATATGCATTTGATGAGACCTCTGTTCACATTAGGCCATCATACCATCGTGACTTCTTTACATCTCTCTGGTCTTCATTCAGCCTGATTCACCGTGTAGGTGGGAAGGTATGATTAGGCGTATTGATGTATTAAGTTGTTTCTGCTTACAGCAATAAGGTCCTGCAGGGTCAGGCTTCTGCATTATTGAGTTCACCACTTCAATCCTGCCCCATTCTCCTCCTGCCCCCCCCAATCTCCAAAGATTGATATGATTTTATGGTAGAGGGCACAGTAGCACTGGCAACCACAATGCTGAAAGGGAGCAAATGCAAAAGAGGGCAATGAAAGCCAAATACATTTTTAAAGAAATGATCTTGAGCTGGAGTAACAAGCAGGCCAGAAGCCCAGCGAGGCCATGCCGGAGTGGAAGCTGAGATGTCTAGTCTGATGCATCTATTGATAGCTCATGTCTTACAACTGAAAGCCATGAAAACGCACCATGATTTGTTTTGTTTTACAAAGACTGGTGAGCACTTTCTTTTGTTTGGTTTGGACTGTTTGTGTTTATGTCACACATTTAAACAAAAAGCAAAATAGAAAATACAAGAAAATATTTTTGTAGGTAGCAAGTGCTAATAACTGCATCCATGAAGGGAAAAGGAGAAATATGATAGATTATATAAGTATTGACAGACAGACTGACACACTGGGAGACACAGTAGGGAACCTCTAAAGGTAGCTAAGCAGCAGCAGCAGACTTATCTTGCTCAAGAGCTTGAAACTATAACCCTTTTCTGAACAAGATGTACACTGTGCCCTTTCATTGAGAAGCAATGATCTCTAATGTCTTACTTTTGTCTGAATCTTGAAATGCAATGAGCAATTTTTATCAGAGTGACTTGTTATCATTGTGACATGTTGTGACATGTTGTCTGGAGTCATGTGTAAACTGGGAACACGCCAGCTGACAGACTTTTCTGTTCTTCCATGAGAAGTGCAAACCCTCAAAAGAACTGAGAGAGGGACAGAGAGAGGCAGAGAGCAGAGATGAGGCTGGGCTTAGGGACCGGCCCTTCATATTAAAGGGCCTTTTTACCATGGTAATCTCTGCTTGGGGAACAGGGTTTAAAGCCAGACATCAGTGGAGTAAAGCTAGATGTGTTCAACAGACATGGTTTTAGTTGGACATAGTGGGTCGCGTTATTTTTTTTCTGTGTGTGAGAAATGTGTTTAAGTGAACATCACATCCAGAGGAACATTATCAATGCCATTGCTTAAAGAAGGAGCTGGTATCATCTTCCACCGTTGTGCTCTTTTTGTTGCTGAATAAAGCCTCCTTTGCAGAGCTCCTTTTGTGAGTGAGATGCTATTCCAGGATCTGTGTTCTTCTTCCCATTGGTGTGTGTACCCTATGTATTCTAGTGTGTGTTGGGACCTGCTCTCTCCCCACTTCCCACCAATTAGAGACAGAGGCAAACCTGGAGGTATAAAGTGGCCTAACACAATAATGGAGACTAAAACCTGAACTTTTGGTTTGGGAAGACTGATAAATCATCCTGGATTCTATCAGAGACTTGATCAATAACTCAACCTAAGCAAAATACTGCAGTTTTGTCCCTGGTAGTTCAGTCAAGTAGCGGCACCACAGTCATGTTCATATTGTCCTTGATATGTTCATGCTGTGGTAATTCCCATCCTCATTGTTCACATATGGGAAATAAATGTTAGATTCTTATTTCTGGGCAGGTATTTCATGTTAGCTGTGTTTAGGCTACTAGCCTTAGCCTTATTCTGCCCTCAGTCTCTCCCAGAGCAGAAACAGAGAGAGAGATGTAGAGGCTATGGTGTAATTTTGTCTTGCCAATAAAGTTATTTTTGAATTTCATCGTCAGAGGGACAAAGGGTGTGTATGGCGAACTGTAGCAATACCTGACTCATTCTGGCTACTCTTGTTTATTGCAATAAGAAAATTAAACAATAAATGTGTATGTGAGTAAAACATTATAAATGTAATTTAAATGAAAAAGAACCTTTATGGTAAATGCTATTGGTATCAAGAGAAAACATGGTGGAAAAAAGTAAATGTCAATAAATCATTAAATGAAACTAATGTCTGCAGAGTTTTTATGAATTAGTCACAGTGTAGTCCAACATCTTCTATTAAACATCCTAATGCATACAGAAATATATCTGGAACCATATCTCTGATACATGCATGTGCATCTCTTAGTGCAACCCCAGTCCATATATACTATGTATCCCACTGTGATTCTGTTTTTAGAATGATATCAAAAACAGGTAAATGCAGGGGTTACAGCTACAAATCACAAAATGTATTCTTTCTCTTAACAATCACCATGAGCCACAGTGACTGTATTATTAAATTATCATAGAAGAACTCCAGGATGTATCCCAAGATTGCATCACCATTACAAGGTCATTTCCATGCCAAACAAAGGGAAGCTTTGTTTCAGTTTGACCAAACAATACCCAACTTATTACTGTAACATCAGTATAGTGCTAATGCAGAAAACTGCTTTATGTTGATGTTTTATTACCTACAAGAGGTGGCAGACTCTGAGAGGCAGGAGTGAAAAAAAAAGAAAGAGCGCCTGATGTATTCAGTGGACCTCATCAGCAGGGAAGAGTAATGCATGCCTGGTTAAAAGGCTACATCTTCTAGTTACGATTGCCATTTTTAAAGCGGGAATGAAAACAGAAGGACAACAAAACCTCTATAAGTACAAAGAGCTGATGTCATACAGCAGTGAGGCACACTGTTGAGCATGTTTTCCAGCAGTCCCCAACAGTTCTGGCTCAACCCAGTGCAACATGTGATATGCTCAAAATACTGTACCTGACTTAGTAAATGTGAAGGCCATTAGCAGGTGTAGTGGGGCAAGGAGTGGTGGGAAACAACAACAATTTATACAGAAGCTTTGGCATACTGTACAACATCAACCTTTTGTCTTTGTCACGTATGTTTTTACCCCTACCAAGGAAATCATTTTTTCACTCCTCTTTGTTTGATTGACTATTAGGGTTACTCAAAAGATTCTCTTTCAGCTTTCATAACATAAATGTTTGCAACCTTTTAGGCTGAGGTTTTAAGCTTTTTTCATCTTCCCTATAATTGCCACTGGCTAATGCAAACATATTGTAATATCTCTCATGTCTTAAATTCTAAGGGCATCTTATATGGCACAATATCTCATGTTCTTCACTGGAAGATGTTTTTCTCTAATACTGTGTACTTCACCATGATCTTTTGTTCATTTAGGGCTGCTTATCATGACATTATGTTTTCTCACTCAATTCAAAGGAAACACCACCCAGAAAGGTTAGTAATCACTGTCTTAAAGTATCATTTTAAGGTAAGCATGTATATAAATATGAGGGGACATAAGGCAGAAGCAAGTACACCTGAAGCAATGCATTATGGTTGACAGTCCCATTTTCTGCTTGTTCCAGATGCAATATGTTTTGTGTTGTTATATAACCTAACATGCTTGTTCCAGATGCAATATGTTTTGTATTGTTATATAACCTAACATACAGTATATATTCAGTGGACACTTTATTAAGGTCAAAGGTTCAAAGTGTTTATTGTCATATGCACAGTAAGGAAAAGTGTTTCCCTGTATAATCAAATTCCTACTTTGCCGTCCTCACTCAATGCCAAACAACACAAGTGAAATATAAAGTAGATAAATAGTAGCACAAAAACTAAAGGCACTTTAAACAAAGAGTGAAAAGAAATATAATAAAAATATAATAAGAACACAATAAGAGATAATGTATGCTACATTGGAGCTGTATGTACAAATATTCAGCAGTGAATGTATAATTATGCATGTGCATCTGAGCATGTGCAGGTGGAATTACATGAAGTAATTCCTGATTGTGAACTCCTGTCAGCTGTTTAGAAGTCTGATGACAGTTGGAAAGAAAGAGTTTTTCAGTCTAGAGGTCCTGCATTTCACACTTCTGAACCCCTAACCTAAGGGTAGATGTGTGAACAGTCCATGCTGGGAGTGGGTGGGGTCCTTGAGGATGGAGGCAGCTTTCCTATGCACCCTGCGGTGGTAAATGCTCTGCAGAGAGGGCAGTGGAGTCCTGGTGATCTTCTCCACAGTCTTTACCACTCTCTGCAGGCACTTGTGGTCCATAGCAATAGTGCTGCCATACCAGACGGTGATGCAGCTGGTCAAGATGCTCTCAATGATGCAGCTGTAGAAGTTCCTGAGGATCCTAGGCGACATGCCAAACCTCCTCAGCTTCCTCAGGAAGTACAGCTGTCGTTGGGCCTTCTTGACCAGCTGTGTGGTGTTAAGTGTCCAAGTGAGGCCCTCACTGATCTGGACACCCAGGTATTTGAAGCTGCTCACCCTTTCCACTTCGAGCCCCCAGATGAACAGTGGCCGATGCTTCCTCATGTCCACTATCATCTCCTTCATCCTGTCTGTGTGGAGGCTGAGATTATTGTCCTTGCACCAAGACACCAGACCGCCCCCCTCCCTCCTGTAGGCTGCTTCGTCCCCGCCAGTGATGCGACCTATCACTGTGGTGTTGTCCAGGAACTTTAGGGTGATGTTGTCTTTGTGGGAGGTGGCACAGTTGTGTGTATTAGGTTTATAAACTAATGCAATCAAACATCTGTTCTACCATATTTACAAAGTTCATAGTTATTCAGAGAGGTGTTTTGAATTTTTTTTGTCCCCCCATTATTTACATGCATGCAGGGAGACTATTAAAAAAAATGAAGTCCAGTGCGAAACCAGAACTAAATATGAACTAAGTTCCCTATTTCAACAGAGGTGTCAGTAGACCTATTATACATACATTTTATACACCTATTACATTGTCTATTGAATAGATAGGTGTACCAAATAAAGCAGACATGGGCATTTTTATGATTTTGAGCATTTCAATATTTGATCCATTTGAGCATTTGACCAAGCAACATGGTTTTGTAATGAGTCCAGCAGAAGCACAAACATAATGACATGCATTTTTTAAATGTGTTTTTCATCTCAGCTTCTATCAGGCATTGTTGAACTTCCTTTATAAGCAGCAGATGCAGTTTGTAGGAGGGGCAGCTGACTGGTGCTGCATTGTACTGTCGAATGAAAAGAAGCATTATTCTGTCTGAAGAGCTCTGCTGACTTCCCGTAAGAACTGGCCCTCATTTCATTGCTCCGGGCGTTTTTAGTTCAAGCATTCCTAAACAATATGACAGCAGTCCTCTATATCTTTGAACAATTCACAACTTAGCCACTAGATGGTCCTATGGCATGACTAAGAAGCAAGTCTACTAGAAACAATGCAGCATGACTGAAAGCAGTTCTTCATTCTGCAAAGGATGAGGAGTCAAAAATATTTACAAATCAAGCTTGTGTAATGTTACAGTGAATTTGATGTAATAATGAAGCCTCATGATTCAGAACATTTACTACTAATCTGTATGGTATGCTTAATAATACATTTAATACATACATAAATTATATACCAATTCAGCTCTGTGAATATGCAGTATATAAAAGAACAATACATAACCATATGGCAGAGCAATGGTCATGAGCAGATGGGACAGATGGTTGCTATGCTATACTATCTTTATTGCCATACTCATCAAAGACATTGTAAAGCTAAATGATCCATCCTGTGGGATTCTGTAGCACATTAGTATGTCACTACTCAAAGATGGATGGTATGATGTTATGTTGTACTGCAGTGTTTGGCATTTAGACAGTTTAACTCTGCTGCTGAGATATGTAACAGTCATCAAGCAAGTGTTTAAACATGTGCACATATGTGTAGCCACTTAAACTGTCTAGTTACACATTCAACTGTCCAACTGTGTTTAGACTGCTTCACAAGTAAACGTCACACTGTCACAATCCCAGTCTTTGTCATGTCTCCACCTTGTCTTGTCCATGCTATTTTAGAGCCAGCCCCTTGTCTTTGTTCATTTTTCTGCTCTGCCCAGACTCACCTGCTGTCTTTCTGTGTAATCACTCAGTATATAGACCAGTAGCCATCAGTCACACTCTGCAAGGCTTTCCACATAGATGTCCCTCATGTGACTTTCCAGCACTAGTACTGTATTTGTATTCCTGTTTCATCAACTCAGCCTGCTCTTCCTGTGCTTGGACACTTTGTTCACTTCATGGATCTGGTCAGTTGCCTGCCCTTTGTTCTACAGTACCTGTCAGACTTGCCTGTGTATAGGCACTTGTTTTCCCTTTGGACCTGATCAGTTATATACTCCTGTCTGAACTGCTTGCCTTGCCTGTGTATAGACTATATTTAGCTCTCTGGGTCTGGTCAGTTGTCTGTTCCTTTTCAGAAATGTTTGCCTTGCAGTATTGTACTTATCTAAGCCAGCCATCATACCTACAGTACACCTATCTGTGTTCCTGTTCCCTTCCTCAGAACCTGCCCGTGTCGGTCATCTTAGAGCTTGCCATCTAACCAGTCTCCTGAGCTACTGGTAATCTGTGTCACCATTCACTGTTCACCACAACCTAGTTGTGTCTGATGTCTTGGTGTCTGTGTTTGGGTCCAACAAGGCTGCATTCATATTACAGGCCCAAATGCTTCATTTTGATCTTTTTGTCAGATCTGATCTTTTTGTGTTGATAGTTCACATTTGAACACCACTGAAATGTGAGCCACATGCAACACTGTCATTTCCATCCATCCATCTACTTTCTATACTGCTTAGTCCCAAACGGGGTCACGGGGGGCTGGAGTCAATCCCAGGCGGCTGCGGGCGAGAGGCGGGGTACACCCTGGGCAGGTCGCCAGTCATTTGTGAGATAAAATTGTGCAATTTCCTAAAAACAGTTCTGGTTTGATATGTTTCTTCCAGTTTGGCTCAATCAGAAACTTCTCCATTAATGTTCAACAGATGTGAAGCCTCCTCATCTCTCCATTGACACTGAAGAATGGCAAGAGGCAATATGCACATGCTCAAAAAAAACAAACAAACCCATGAATCAACTGTCATCGGTCTCATCCAAGACGGTGACATGTCTGCGTACAGGTGGGAGGTTGAACTGGCCTTGTAGTGTCATAGCAACAACCAGTAGTTGAACATGCTCAAAACAGTGGAGATGACAGTGGAATACTCACCATACTCAGCAGCACTGTATCAGCAGTGGAGATCTTCAACTTCATGAGCTCCACTTTCTCCCAGGACCTGAAGTGGACATCCAACATCAGCACCATCATCAAGAAGGTACAGCAGAGGATGTGCTTCCTGCACCAACTCAGAAAGTTCAACCTACCCTAGGAGCTGCTGATAGAGTTCTACAGAGGAATCACCAAATATGTTTTCTGTATTTTTATCAGTGCCTGGTTTGATTCAGCAACCAAAGAGGACCAGAACAGACCCCAACAAATAGTCAGGACTGCAGAAAGAATCATGTGTGCCAACCTGCTCTCCATGGAGGACCTGTACACCTCGCAGGTCAAGAGGAGGACACTTAATCCATGTCTGTATAACAGGACAACAGCCCCAGTGCAATAAGTCATAACTATGGTACATAGCAATCTGAAGGCTCTTCTGTCGCAATGTGTATATACTGTATATTTATAAATAGACTGTTCCTCTTTTTTCTTCCTATTCTCTTTCCTATTTTAAATGCACATATTTTCCTATTTCTCTTGTTGACTAACAAGCACACTGAGAGCCTCTGTACCGAAAATAAATTCCTTGGTTGGCCAACATACTTGGCCAGTAAACATGATTCTGATTCTGATTCTGATTCTGATTCTGGTTCCAATTCTGATTCTGATTCTGAATTCCGATCTGGCCCTTCTGATAGCGGCCACATGATCAAATGTTGGACATAAATCAAATCTAGGACCACATGTGGAAATGGCCAAGATCGTATTTTAAAAAATTTGATTGGATTTATTCACACATTGTTGACCAAGAAAAGATCAAATCTGAGTCACTTCAGAAGGTATTGTGAAGCATTACACACTGTCCTTTTGTGTTATTTTTTTTAAATAATCTCAGTTTACAAAAGTGATGGTTACTCACATTACTTTTAATATACCATGGCGTCTTTCTGTATTTTGATAGATATTTATATAATTTGTTTAATTTTATAAGAACAAGGTGGAAAGAAGACAAAAATTTCTCTTTTTTAGAACAATTTTTTTAAATTTTTCTGTCGTGATACCTGAAAGCAACGAAATAATGGCATGGACCTAGTTTTGCACTAGACAGCTACACTCAGCAACTCTTTTCTTGAGAGCTCTATGCACTGAGCTGTGGCAATAACACAGTGAGGAGGTTAGACAGGGACCTTCAAATGGAATTTGAAGAGGTAGAGATACGTACCTGCACTTTTCTCTAAATGGAAGTCTGCACCTCAGAGGAGAGGGCATCTTCTTTGGCCTTTCTTTCTGACGTTGTATGCAAAGGGAAGATATAAGATGGATCTTTGGTACTGATGTGAAAGCAAGAATGTCTCTTATTGCATGTTTAAAAAAAGATATGCTTTCTATAGGTGTTTTCTACAGAAAGTGGATCCAGGCAAATGAATTTTGGCAAATTCTGAGCATCAAGGAAAACTAAATAACAATTTAGATCAATTTTGTACAATGCAAAGATGTTATAACTGGATTTTATATTTCCAAGCAAACTTTAAAAATTAAATAAGAAGGAGATAAGAATATCTTTACCTTCACCATATATCATTACGTTCTTGACTTTCTAAATGTTGGAAAATATTTAATATCAAACATTTAAAAATCAAGCTCTAACTAAACTCTTATACAAAGTATTGTGCTGCGGATGTTAATATACTGAAAGAAATTCACACTGGCAATACAAAACCTTGTCTGAAAGAAGAATCACCTACAGGTAATTAGTTTGTAATTTGAATGTAGGATATAGACATAAGGGTCAGTGTTCAAATGTAGGAGACAAGTTCCACTCTTCAAACTACTGTACATGAATATAAGCAGGAAACACTTTTAAAGCTTTTACAAACTAGATAAAAGAAGTGATCACAGCCATGAACCTCTATGAGATATCTTTTGAGCAAATAGATGGTACAGACTGCATTGCATTTTAATTGCAGAGTGAACAAGCACAAGCATGTGATCACAATGCAAACCGTCAAAATCCCACGATGATACCATAACAGATGTAGAGGGAGATGGGACAGGATATCACCATTAAAACAAATCTCTGTTACAGTTAAGATTAATCCAGGCGCATGATCTTTACAAACAGGAGCTAGCAGGTTCAGGTGCATCAGTGAGGAGATGAATAATAAGAGATGATTACTGTGCAGACAGTCTGTGGGGAGAGAGAGTGAAGACACATCGGAGTAAACAAGTCTATAATCTTGTTTCCTTAACTAGTCACAAAATTGCGTTGAGACCAACTGCAGTGCTCGTCTTTTCAGCTCCGTTTGTTTTCTCTCAAATGCTAGATGTCATTATCAGTGTTTGTGCAGCTACTTACACCTGTGTATATGGTCTACAATTATACAAGAATTTGCATTTATCATCTCAGAATAACAGCTGCTTCTTATTAAATTACTGAATATTCAATTTGTCGTGCCTCTTGATTCTATTTCAGTTTCATTCTTGTTCTTTTGTCTTTCAATATTTTCCCCGCTTAAAATAAAGGCAACATCCTGCTGTGACAAACATTTGTCAATATTCCTTTGGCTGCTGTATTTCTCTGGGTACATCAAGACAGAGCAAATGCATCTGAGGAAGACAGGGATCAGTCCACGGGCTAATATCTTGTCCTCTTCTGGGAAATTAAGTCAGTTCTCAGCAATATATGCAATAACTGACACAAAATAACCACATTCCGTCACATAATCGCTAGATACAAAGGGACCATGTCCCACAACATTCATTTAAGTGCCAGGCAGTAAACCTTGAACCTATTATGCTCGTCATTAAGGGCTTTAAAATGACAGTTGAGACAAGATGTGAGTGAGACCCTTCAATAATATGTGTGATGGATGAAAATGTACCCTGATTTTTGTCCTTGAGTGATAACATGAGTCTAGAACAGCAAAGAATCTGGGCTGTTTGTAAAGATGGATTTAGAGAATCTTTCACTCTGAGTGAAAAAAATATCAAAGATGTGTTTAAAATACACTCAAAATTTATAAAAAGGTGTCAAGAAGGGTCATAATAAATGTCCTTTAACATAAATTCCTCTGCTGCTATAAAAATGTGAGCTAAGTGAACTTAAGTTGACAAAGTTGTCTTATGAGTTCTGGAATTGTAAAACAATTGCAACTGTTTTCTGTAATTCAGTATTGTTGCTTTCTATTTTGAAACAATGAATTCTTATCTACAGTTCACAAAAAACCCCATTACGTTTATGAGAAAGAATCCCTTTTACACACCAACCATCTGGTATTCAAGCGCCAGCCCAGCTGATCTACGGTACTACTGTCCATACTGTACAGCTCCATGCTGATGTGATTACCCAAAAGGTACAGTGAGTCAGAGATATGTTCCCAAGAATGTTCTATTTAAATACCCCATAAGACATGCAATTTAAACCCCAGAGCACTTCATGAAATGATGGTGATGCAAATGAGACAGGGGAAACAGTGACACTGAGGCTTGATGGTCAGACACTGGATGTATTGTGAAGGAAAGGGTGCCACCTTTAATTATATGATGAGTTAGTGACGGAAGGAAACAAATAAAGCTGTCATTCAACAGTATCCTGTTGTGACAGCCACTCACTAATTATCCTTCTGTCCTCTGGTGCCTGTATCTTCATGGGTTTAAAGCAATATCTCACTTTCATACACTGTTATAATTCATTCATCATTCTAAATATCATAATTAAGGTAATAGTCTTATGAACAAAATTCTGCTATTAGAGAAAGCCAGAGGTATATTTTGTTGATACAGTACAAAGCAGCAACAATAATAATACTGATGGCATATAACAAAAGATACAACAATCATTACTGTGTCCACCACATCATAGTTGTGTATTTGTGGATGTCATTGTTATATTTCTCCCACTTACCTCCTCTCCATTCTATGCTTCTAATTCTAACACACCCACACAGGTGTTTTCACATATTTGGCTGATTGGACCTCAGCTCAGACAGAAGCTGGGAAGAGTTATACTGGGAATACCTTTTACACAGCAATTTTGTTTTTTTTATATAAGGAAATTGGTGCTTAATGGAATTGAGCTCTCATTATTACTGATGCATATTCCATTAAGTGTCTCAGTATGCACAACACCAGGGCCCTGAAATTATTGTTATTAATTGCACCTGTGCTTTTTCAGTAATGACATGTCAAAATGCATTACCTAATAATGTTATTATTGACATTTTTGCTTTTCTTTTGCTTTATTTTACCAGTAAAATACAGGTTTTGGCCACACATCCAAAATGATTCTTTAGTTTCAAACTCAATGTCCAGTTGCCTCTGGCCCTCAATTTGTGTATACT
The DNA here is from genome assembly GCF_001952655.1 of Monopterus albus. Classification (NCBI taxonomy): domain Eukaryota; kingdom Metazoa; phylum Chordata; class Actinopteri; order Synbranchiformes; family Synbranchidae; genus Monopterus; species Monopterus albus. The sequence goes on along the minus strand of NW_018127886.1, from coordinate 2,471,671 downwards.
ACTACTATAACAAATCACAATACAATCATTGTAATCAGGGCAGAGGCTGCCAGATAAAAATCTCATTATATAGTCATGCCAGATTTCTAATGAATTATAATGCATCTAATTATCAGATAGTGATATATAACTAGTTTATAATATGCCTGCCATGCTCACAGTAGTGTTCTCCAGTACCTTATCAGTTTCGATCACATTTGTCCATTCCAGACATCCTCTGGTTCAGACAGTCCGTTGTTACAGTAAGTGAGGCGGAATAAAGGTGTAGTCCATCCATCTGCCATATCGATGACAACCCTCTGTTAAGACAATCCTAAAACACAGTCCATAATTTTGCATGGACTGAGTAATTTGCCTTGATGTCTAGCATGACAGATGTGGTGCCAGCTGTGTTTACCAGGACAGTGTGTGTTATGAACTAATCACTTTACCAGCCTCTGCCTGCCTGTTATGGATGGCACTTGTCATTTACAGAGGAGATCCTAAGGCCATCAGTCATGTGTTTCTGTGTGAGTGTGTGTGCTGAGGATGTGTGGTTGGTGTGGCTTTTATCTGTCTGTCTCTCTCCATGAAAAACAGCATAACATCTGACCACATATAATCATCAAAACAAAAAACTGAAAATGTTTTATTGTGATCACACACAATTATCCAGACAATTAACACTCTAATGGTCAGTGACAGTAAATACAAGACATAACCACAATGTGGATCATTGAGTTTTAGGTTGGAAACCTGGTTTAAGGTTAAGTTAGAAGTCTTGGAATATGTTTGCTTATTTTGGCTGAATTTTAATAGTTTTGATTTTACTTTTATATACCACATGAAAATATGTTTAACAGAACAATGTTTAGTATAATCATTTTCCATACAACCTCATTTTTTGACCTGACAGTTATTTGTACACTTTGACATACAACATGTGTGATCATTGACTTCTGTAGCCAGTTAAAGGAAGGGTTAGGGTTAGGCAAGTAGTGGTTATTTTTAAGGTTGGTAAGTCTCCATTAAATAATAAATCGTGCCTGAGTTGCAATAAGTAGGATCATGACAGAGTAGGTCAAGTCAAAAACAAAAAGAAACCACCACAGTTGTCTGGCAAAGCCAATGTGGAGGTGCCTTAAGCCATACTTCCTCCAGTGACCAAAACAGTTTTGCCTCTGGTGAACTCCAACTGCAATGAAATAACCCTGAAACTAAATAAAGTACTGAGAATATCCATGGTCTTTGAAGTTCATTTAATTTCTTCCAATGTCTATGAATTGCTGCCAGATTAAAGGCATGTTGGGGGCGTGCTTCTTCAAGTGTTGTTAAGATGATAAAACACAACCCAGGATGTCCAGTGTGAGGTATAACAAACACCACAACACTACACAACTGTGTATAATATTATGTGACAGGACTTTACACATTCTAAAGTACAAACCTCCGCACAGCACTAGACTTTATGGGTTTTTTAAATTCATAATATTTAAGTATATAGTATGACTAGTGCTGCTGCTGCTGCTGCTTTGCCATCAAGACAAGTACAACTGTCTTGGTGTGTCAGGACTGATCAACAGCTGATCCCTCACACCATGAAAGCAATAACAGCTGTTTCTTGAAGGTGATGCAAGCAGCAAATTAGGCGAGTGCTCCATGAATAATGTTTTTCATTGACTTGGTCTCTTGTGAAAAGAGACAAAGTGGAGCGCAAAACTGCCAGCAGTCATTCATAGCAGCATTTTTATTGTCTCTGAAACTATCTTTATGCAGCACTCACCTTTGGTCCATTCTATCATTGTGGCAATCTATAATATGTATTCTGTTTTGAAATTCAGCAGTCATGTGCATAGCATGGGCATTACCCAGTGGTGTATCATAGAGTCAAGCCTGTTTGATGTTTTTCTACCTCTACACTGACTCAAATGACCATATTAACATGTAAAAAACTGAAATAATCCAACCGCCTCAGGAATTAATGACACAACAGTTGTAAAAAAAATAACTCAGATCAATGTTCTACAATGTACAGGTCCTGTACTGGGAAACATTTCACCCTGTCTCATGGGTATCTGACATGTCAAAGCAGAAAAAACATGCGCTGTGTGTTTGTTGGCTGTGTGTTTATGTGTGTAATCATACTCTCTCTTTAAATTTTCATTTTGTCAGTACTGTACCCATGATCACACAAACGTACACAGCAGAAAGCGACAAAACCACAAATTTCCTTATATTAAATGTTCAAATTGAATCAAAGGGTGAATAATGTGACTGTGAACTGTCTCATGATCTGTCACGATGTAGCACGCTCTGATCTTCATAATTTCCCTTGGCACAATTTTATGAGCAGGCAGGACTAAATGAAATAAGCAGCAGAGTGAGGTCAAGTCCGGGCACAGCCAGTCAGTCTAATATCAAGATGTGATGGAAACTCATTTGTGATATTGCCAGCTCTCATTCACATCATTGTAATGAGCTATAATCTCTATGTTATATCTCTATCATCTGCCCAGAAGTAAAAAAAAACAACATATACACCTCCAACATGGATGCACAAAATATTAGTGCAAAGAGCTTGGTCTCCTGCTCCTGTACTGACCAACAAGTCCTTCAGATTAAACAACAAAATATTTCATTTCCCCATGTGCTCCTGAACAACACATGGCAATTTCTGATCTGACGCCTCTATAATCAGCTGAACATGATTTATCTGTTCCTTTCAAAACAGTTGAAGTATGAATTTGTTTTAAGATAACAGTGGTTAACATTTGATTGGGCACAAAAACAACTTGGTTAGGTTTGAGAAAGCATCATGGTTTGGTTTTGAATGGACTGCTGTCAGGGTTAGAATAACAAACTCTTGGTTAAGGTTTGGGAGCTATCATTATATGAAAAAGACTTTGTGGTTCTATAATAACATTGCCTTGCTTTTTCCTTTGCATATAATTAGCATGGCTGGTGCAATGGGAGATTTATATCAGCACCCCTTTTATTGGCTGTAGCTATGTAGCTATTCTATTCAGTTACATGTATTTTGGTGCTTGTGAAACCAGACAGTTTACTGTGTCAGCACATTTGTAGAGGTAAACGTGCCATTGTGTGAATGCTGAACTGGATAACTTGTATCCTGTTTCCTATCTACAGGAGCATCTGTTTTCTGCCTTTGTATGTGTGTGTATAAGAAGAGAGGTAGCCCTCCGTTCTAGGAGCCTCTCTCTTCAGACTGTTGCTGTTAGCACTCTGTACAAAAACTGCCCCCCCTACACGGAATAAATGTGCAACAACTTTCAGAGTTGGTATCAAGACTTTATTTTACACTCACCAAGCTTTAATAAGATCATTTTTGCCACAGCACTACAGCACTGATAGAGGGCTTTGTTACATCAGCATGAACAGATGTTGTGTTGGGTCACTTGCTGAAATGACACATTCAGGGGGGGGGTCCTCAAATGATAAATCACTTTGCTGATTCAGATTATTTTGTTTAATACATGAATCAGGAAATTATGAAATCAATGTTTACGTTAATGTTTACACTGTGATGTTATAAGAACCAGTCTGTCATCAGTAGAATCACAGAAACACTGGTAAGGTTAATAGCTCAGCAGCTCTGCATATGCAACAGAGTTAACCCAGGAAAAACAGTACTTTTACCCACCGGGGACACAAAAGGTGTTGCATGGGTCCTCCATCGATTGCAGGCTTGGCATTTCATTCCCCAAGTCCACACACTGAAGTGTCCTTGGAGAGCACACCAATCCCAAAATTGTTCCCAATTGTCATGCCAGCATCTTTCATTGTAGCTTGCTGCCATCAGTGTGTGAGCGTGTGTGTGTGAGTGGATAAATGAAAGACAAATTGTAAAGGTCTTTGAATGAAGGTGCTACATGAACGCAACAAACCATATTCAAACTGAATGCAAATGCCACGGCTGTGGGTTGTATGAGCACTGGCCAAAATGTTGGCAACAGAGTAATGAATAAATAGAAGATGAAATAAACCCTGCACAAACCAAACACTGCATGTTGTCATAGCACCCAACTGAAAAATAAAAAATCATATTTAATCATAAATTTTAAATATTAAAAAGTAAAACTGTTTGGCACCAAACTAAAATTCAGTCTGACACAGACAAACTAACAATACCCCAGGCTTGTCTGCTTTATAACACCATCCCTCCTGTGGATAGAAAACCCATTTCTAGAGTTGAAAATACAACTTAAGTGTCTGATTGCACCTATTTCATCAACTACAGTGCAAATAAAAAATGTAAAGAGGACACAGTGAAAGAGACACTGATTGTGTCAGAGGATGCTAATGTGTCTTCTAGAATAGGTTATTTTCACTGCATGGCGAGAACATAACAGGCAAAACGGTTAGAAGAAATAGTCCTCTAATCTAAAGCAGAGAGATAAAACTGCCTAAATAGCATCAGAGTGCTTTATTTTCACCATAGGCCTCAGTGCCAGATCATTGCCTCTGACAGAAGATTAAAGGGGACAAAAAGCTTTTGACAAGGAGGGAGCAGGAAAACACTTCTTGGAGTGCTTTGGAAAACACTAGAAAAAAAAACAACGTTCAACAACTTGGCTCACAGCTTGACATAGCCAGTGTGGTCTAATGCAAATAGACTTTCACAGCATATCAGCGTCCAAGCCAGTCTTTAAAGAAGCAGTCTTCAAATTAACATTTAGATGGAAGTGACACGTCAGGACCTTGTAAGTCAGAGATCAGGGAGGAGTGGGTGGGAAAAAAACTGCATCCATCAAAGTCATTTTGCACGCCCCAAGGAGAACTATAACAAAGACTCTTAAATTAACTTAAACTGCCCGTATTAGACAAGAGCCCATTAACTCAATTATTGACAGGTGTGTTTTATGGTCTGTGTGGGGAGGCGTGGAATCATTGTCTAG
>NW_018127886.1:2452455-2466727 GCF_001952655.1 Monopterus albus | reverse complement strand
GACGGTTTTCATGTTACTTCACACATGCAGAATCCCCAGTGGCCAAAGATTCCAAGCTGTGCATTCAACTCCGGCCTGTATACAAATATAGCTAAATCTACACCCTGCAATATCATGTACATCTTTGTGAGCTCATTTTCTCTTCTCACACTCACACACTACTCTTGTCTGGGTTGTTAGTTATTTTATAACATTTCTCCCAAATAAGGGCTTTGACGTCTCAGTCTGCTTTCAACTCCAGGGTGGAACTTACTTGATCTTCTCCTTCTCTGGCCATGAAAGCCCACACATATGAATGATTGGCAGCTCCATTAGAAAGACGGAAGAAGAATAAAGTGTGACTGTACTCCAGGCTCTGTCTGCTGCTTTCCACTGCTGGATTCTATAGGAATTTATTACTATTCTCATGTCCATACACAAGCCTCCCAACAACGTGAACTGCTAGACTGAGTTTTAAGGCTTGCATAGTTAGTTTTTTGCAGCCTTCTAAAATTTGAACAAATTATGTGAGATTTAAAAACACACAACATGATTTGTCCACAAAGACACACATTTACAGAAAATGTGTTTACTGAGTTCTCGATTTCTTTCTTTATATATGTTTCACAGCGATAAGCCTGCTCATTTAATACGCCAGCAAAGGAAAATTAGGATCAGTGGGCAAATTAATGTAAGCATAAGCATAAATTTATTGCCAAGTATTTCAAGAACACAAGGAATTTGACTCCAGCTCAATGGCCCCCAATGTGGACACTATAAAAACAAAATAAATACACAATACATACAAGCTAAAAAAATCACAAGTTAGAAGAGCAACATAAACTAGCTGTTCATCACTGTAATAGCCCGGGGAAAGAAACTATCTTTATGTATTTAACAAAACTGTGAAAGTAGATAAAGTGAGACTATAAAGGATTTTTTTTAATGTACAAATATGTTGATATTCAGACAACCTGGTCTCTATATACATGTAGAAAAGTGTTTGAGAAACATCTGGTTAGGAGATTGATGAAACCATACAAGATTTACCAACCTTTTACAACATTTATTCATTTGCAAAGGAAGAGTTCGATGTTTTCTAGTTAATGAGCCACCCACGAACAGCCTGAACAGTCAGGGGCCAGGAATGAATGACATCTAAACGCAGGACACCCATCTATTCCTGCATTACATGCAACCCAACATCCATGAGAGGCTTCCCCTGCCATGGCACAATGCAGGTAAACAGCCCATGGCATTCTTTCCCTGTGCTCTCTGTTAGTCCATAAACAGGGTCGCTTTGATTTCCAAGGGAGGTAAAAACTGAAAAAAACCTTATCAATAATGTAAAACTGCAATTAATGACTTCCCCCACTTCTGTTAGATCTCCCATCCCGAACCCCTGCACTGCTGCAATCCCTTCACCTCACTCCAAATATGGAAATGGGAAGTCATTACTAAAACATACAGTAGCAGGGTTAACCTTTTGTGAAATGCACTATTTGGACTTTTGCCTGGTGTTTTGTTGTTAGTGTCATACCTCCTTCTACCAGGCCTTGACCTCCATACAGGATGTTGATATCTGCTATAGTTCCCCTTGTCTGCTTCACAGCTATGATTTCAAGTTTGGCTTTGTTTTAATATTCATGCTTATTTGCGGTCCTAATGTGTGCAAAGACATCGACACAAGTGTAATTGTTTGTGTAATTGCAAGAAACTTAATAGATTCAGTATGAGAACTAAATCTGAGTCATTTTCAGATGCTGCTGATGAAGGGAGCAACCTTTTAGCATGATACACATTGAGCTGCTTGAAGGTTAGAAAAAACTGTCAGTACACAGGTGTGCACACAAGTTACTAGACAGACATTCCAACTCACCGCCTGTCAGAACCCATAACAGAGAAAGCAGCTATGAAAACAATTTGAAGTGACCCTCTGAATTGTGTGTTACTCATACTGGTATGAAGCTGTGTCTGTCCAATCAATAAATGTCTAGACTTTCATCATGGCAGCTCGGCCTGCTTGTGTGTTTCATGGCTGTATACTGATAATGTCTGCATTTGCTGCTTAACATGTGGTCTTAGCTAAAAACTTGCAATTCATTGATTTTGTATGTAATACAAACACCAAATAATAAGTGGTGCTATTCAGCTAGCTAACCAAAACCTGCTCAGATACAAGTGGGCAAGTGTTCAGTTACAAACACACAGCCGTGTAGCCTGTCTAATCAAATACATCACCATCCTCTGTGACTTGCAGAGGCAGCAGCTATCTATGTATATACTGTAATTACTTCCTAAAACATTAGTATATTGACAGTGACCATGTGGACTGATCAGCTGAAAGGCACTTAGAGGAACATGTGCACTTGATTGCAATGAGGTGGATAAAGGAGAGTTCTGTAGCTTATCCAACACACAATTTCAGGTTTTAACTCAAACCCTATGATATAACAAAAATATTCTTATTTATTTGTTCCTTTGTTAGTCAAAGCCAATTGGAGCCTAGTTATTTGTTCCTTTGTTAGTCAAAGCCAGTTGGAGCCCAGTTTTTTTTTAAGAAAATCCCCAAATATATTCAGAGATGGGCATGAACCTACGAATTTATATCATCGTTACGTTGGCTAGACGTTTTTAGATGGTGCTTGCCTGCTTGTTTGGTGGCGATGTGGTGGGGTGGGTACGGTGGGTACGCTGGGTCAGACGCTCTTAGCAACAATATTGTCATCAATGAGTGAGCTACGTTGCCTTCAGCACAGCGTAATATAAAATCTGATAGCCCACCTACGCTCCAGTTGCTGATTGGCGTTACGCAGGTATCCAGCTATTATTTATTACCCCATTTATCCTCACCGGATCTCACTGAAGAATCTATCCATCCTCACTCCACTCTGCACCAGGGCGCACGCAGCTGACTCTTTTACAAAATTATCCACTAGACAGAAAACAGGTAAATATTAAAAATGCACGTTTACATGCTTAAAGTAGTAGTGCGTTAACATATTTATTCTATGTTCAACAGTTGCCCCCTTCTTTTATGAAGAAGTGGATTTCAGGTTTACTGTAAAATGTTTGGGAACGGAGCACAAGAGAAGTGCATGAAATTATTGCAGTCACATCTTTGTTTCTTTTCTGGATATGTGCATGATAATTAAAAGACTAATTTAGTGATGATCATGAAAATATTTTTTTATGATTTATATCTTTGTAAACCTTAAACTGCGTGCTTTTACGCAGTGGGTTACGCTCAACAGGTTCAGTTGGTTCCTTGATAATAAAAAAAACACGATGTAGGCTAATGGCCCATCAAGAAACAACTTTATTAAACAGGATAACCGCAAATATTCTTGTACAGGTGGTGCTGAGAAAATGAGAAGAAGTTTGCTGCTGGTGACTTTGTTCCTTATCATGAAACCTCGGTACAGCCACTCCAGATGTGAGGAGCCTGGATCGCGCACATCAACTTCAGACGTAGGTTTCCTGGCGCGTAATGGCCAAGACGATTTTAAAAAACATCTTTTAACAGAAACTAATTTTTTTTCTTATGTTTGAAGCAAACCACAGGCTTGGACATCCTCAAGCGGAACATTATGAAGAGGTATAACGATTTGGATTATGATAGCTTTGTTGGTCTGATGGGAAGAAGAAACGCCGGTGAGTCTTCTTTTTGACTGACAATGAAGTCCGCTGATTACATTCACGTTTTTATAGCATAAAAATACTTTTAATGATATTAAACTGAAAAAAACGGCAAAAGACTTTATGTTGTTAAAGCAGGTCCTTTAATTAATTTAGTTGTTATCGTTTGTTATATATTATAAATAGGATTTTTACCTTGAATGCTCCTGGAACTAACTTATTTCTTTCTTTCTTTCTAATCAGATGCAAACGCTGTACAGTCACCACAAAAAAGTAAGACTTTTGTCATTTATTGATATGATTAAGTGTTTGTTTTCTTTAAAAGTACTGGAAAATAACTAATATTTCTTATTAGGGGAAATGCAAGACATTTTTGTTGGTCTTATGGGAAGGAAGAATTCAGAGTCTGGTGGGTGTAGTGATTAATGAGTGAAATAACCGCAATAGTGCTTTTTTTGTGGGTATTTAGAGTTCACATTTTTCTGATGGTCATCACAAGGACAGTATATCTTTATGGGGCTATGTTGTAATGTCTGCTCTCACAGAGAATGGTCCCTGGAGAGAGTACCCAGAGAAGAGAGGCATTTTTCTTAACAAGTGCAGGCTGAGGTGAGTGGTTCTTTTTTTCCACTCAGTCGATGGAACATGACGAAGTTTCCACTGCTTGAAAATAATAAAATATTAGAGTAATAATAAAAGATAAAAACATTAGACATAAAAGCATCTGAAGATGTCTGGTGTTCATTTAATATTCAAGTGTGTTCAGGTTCAGTGTTCAAGGTTTAATGTTTTAATGTCTTTATGTCTTAAAAGCAGTTTTTATATATACAGTATCTCCATCAATCAATCTGTGTGTGTATTACAGAAAGTAAGCCTCCATTTGGTCTTATTTTTACTGTGTATTATATCACCAACTTTACACATCTAAAATGTATGAGTGTCAGAATAATACTGATCATGCTGTACATGTATGCTCTGTGTGTTTTGTTGCAGGTTTCTTCAGGGACTGTAGACATTCTTACTGCAGCAACGCTCATCCAGCTACAGTGACTAAAGATCACAAAGAACACAAACAATGATGGAAATGACAGAACAGCTGTGATTCATTCTGTAAATCTGCTAACTGACTTAGGAAAGTGTTCATTAACTACACAGATTATCTGAAGACAAACCATAATTAGAAAATGATTTCTTTATCATGTTATTTTTTTTTGTTAAAAGTTCAAAATAAACCATTTTTAGATACATAATTTATGTAAAACATTAGTACATTTTCCTACAGCTGTGTGAGTGATTCTTTGAGCTCAGCTCATATTTAGTTACACCTGCTACAATGTTTACATTAGTTATTCTATTTTAAACAGTTGTAGGCTATTGGGTTATATAAAATGACTTGACAAGAGGGAGTCATTGGAATTTTGTGTGATACTGTGTGCATCAGTGTTCTCAAACAAAAGCACAGGAGGTTTCAAGAACACAAGTCTGCATCCGTGCATCTCATATCAATCAAAGATAAAGTGAAAATGTGTTTTTCACAGCACACTTGTTCTTATTGACAGAAACATATCACTGTAGGCTAGGTTTTAGGTTTATCATTTGATATGTCTGCTACTGGATTAACTGGCTCAGATCAGGTTGTAAAATACATTAAATCAGTGTTCACTACGCCTCCTCCTGCATCATCTGTGACTGTTCCCAGCCAGCTGCGGGCGAGAGGCAGGGTACACCCTGGACAGGTTGCCAGCCCATCACAGGACCAACACACAGACGAACAACCACGCACACAAGCACTCCTATGGGCCGGAGCAGTCGGAGAGAACCCACGCAAGCACAGGGAGAACATGCAGAACCCAGAACCTGCTTGCTGTGAGGCAACAGCACTAACCACTGCGCCACTGTACTGCCCCTGTGACTGTGTAATGTCATAAACTTAAACACTGATGATGGCAAACTTAATCAAGCTAAACCAAGTGTTTATCTTGGTTAAAAATAACCATTCACAGCTGCCACTAAATTAAATTCACATTGTAACCACTACGTTGAGTGCTTACAGCTGGCTGTGTCTGAAACTGTCAGAAGAGAACGCTGGTTAGCCAACACGACACACAGGGTAATAACACTTCTCAGGAACAGTTGTGCCAGCTTATCACATTGAACCCCATATAAAACACAGAATCAGTGGTGTCTGTCATGTGTGACTACAGTCCCGTTCTCAGTGACGACTGAGTTGAGATGGTCTCGCTCCCCTGTGTGTGACTTCATCTCCGTTTTGCTTTGGTTCCCACTGAAAGCAAAGGCAGTAGATGTGAGACTCCTTCCATCTGTTACCTCTTGAGCTTCTTTAATTCCCACCATCACAGTGGTCTGTGAGAGAGGGCCAAAGCTCAGTCCCTGATGCAGGGGGGGCTGGTAGCGTGGCGTGTAGCCATATGCCCTCAGGTGGTAGGTGTAGTACTCTAATGTGTACATCAGCTCTGCTTCCACGTAATGGAATGATACCGCCAGGTCAGAGCAGCACTGTGGACCCTGTGGAGGACACAACACACAGACCAGTCACGCAAGCGCATGCAGTGCGTGCATATTCACACACACACGTAAAGTTAAATTGTAGAAAGTGATTATTTTTTTAAAAACATTTTAGTATAAAGAATTTGGAGACATCATCCACCACACTGCAACCAGGTTTAATGGGTTTCTCAAAAGCATCTGCATGGTTCATAAATACAAAAATTAATTTAAAAAATGGCCGTGCACAAGTGAACACAAGTTTTAGCAAATGGTACTTAGCAGGAATTCTTAATGTATTATCTATTATCTGTTGTGGATTAATATGCAATTTAGTTCTCAAGTGAATATTTGCAGCAGCAGAACAGTGTGTGAGGAATTAACTGAGGATAACACTGACTCACTTGTCAACAGCAGTGGAGGAGAATAGCAGTATGTCAGTGTCAGGCACAAAATACTTGTTGGTGTTGGGTGTTTTTGTTTTTGTTCACAATAAGAAGACTACAGAATATCACCTGCCTTATCCTTTTATAAAGTGTCATATGCTGACAGTTCTAGAACCACAAACATCTATTTGTTTACTCTGATATAAACATAATTACTATATAGTAAAAGAAAATGTGCTTCTCGTTTAAAGACAGGTGACAAAGCAGTTCCTTTAACTGGCAGGCAGTGTGTGACAGGATCAGAAATGAATGTGTTTCATTTAATTGCAAAGTACAATGAATTAGTTGCATCATCAGCAACACATGTTCCTCTTGTTGACAGAACACTGGCTCTGCTGCAATCATCCACTTTAAAATGAACTCATTTCTATTTCAGGTCACTTGTTCTGTGCAGGCCCAGAATTGAAATGTTGCCTGGATAATCACATATTCAGTTATTTATTTAGTTATTCTTCCTCTTATGAGTCTTTTATAGCAACACCAACATTTTGATTAATGCCTCAAAAGCAAACAGTACATTGGAGACAACTCACTTTCAGTTAGAAAATATGTCCATACTGTACATTTCAAACTAAGAAAGAATAATTATCTTATAGTGTAGTGGTTAGCAATAAACAAGGGTCCAGAGGTAATATGTAATAGAGCAGTATGTAGTTCATATTTAGATATTATTTGTGTTAGTTGTGTAAGGATGTAAGGCTGAGCTCAGTGTGTACGGAAGCTTGATCTGTTTCTGGCGCAGACAAGAATATCTTGGGCTGTGTCCCTTGTTTAACCTATGGGTCAACATCCCGAGTGACTTCCTCCTCAGATAGGGAATGGATATACTGTAGGTCTAGAATTAATTTAGTCGGCATCACACTCTAGCCATGACAAAAGTGCAGATGTGCACAGGTAAGATTGAGCACAGGTAAGACGATGATTATGTATGTTTTTTTTTTTTAATTTAACAGCTCTTAGTAACATTTCACAGTCCTGCAAAATGTGAATATCTCACACATAAAACAAAAATGAAGAGACTTGCCTCAACAATTGGGTAGTAACAATAGCTCCAGTACCAGAAGCTCTTGGAGAACTTGCCAGTTAGATGGTGCTCTGGCACAAATGGGTGGAAAGTTTCTCGATGCAAAGTATCTCTGGAGTCCCCTGCCATGACGCCCATCTTCTCCAAGCACTGTCCCAGGGCTAGGTCCTCTACAGGGGTCGTGTGTGTGCAAACTTTTGTCCGAAAACCTTCCACAAATCTCTTGAGTGCCTCTTTACTAAGCACATAGCCTGCCCCTCCACTCATGTAGCCTTGCTTGGTGTAAGGCTTGAAGCGTTTACCAAAATAGATGGGTTCTTTTGGGGTGTGGTTGGACAGAATCCAGCGCAGGTTGTCCACCACAACATAGGTGTCATCATCTGCCTTTAAGAACCAGTCTGCTTCATTGACATAGTGTTCGTAGACATAATGGAAGGCTCGGATGGTCTTCCAGTAGAGCTGGTCACGGCCCTCCTTAGTGCCCAAGCCCACAGTGGGAAAGTCTGGGTCCTCCACTGAGCTCATGAACACCACCACATTACAGTGCCGACTCCAGGTGGCCCTGACATGATGGGCCCTGCTCTGTAGGTTGTATGGTCCTGTCATCACCCAGCAGAGAACACGCACCTTCTGGTACAGCACATCTGCCACCCAGCTGTCCTCATCTACAGGGACACAGCAGACAGTACAATGCTAACTGCTTTGCAGTGGAGCTATCGTGTGTGCGGTTCAACACCACACCGCACTATCCAAACATTTCTCCATGTCCAGTCGGTTTAATCCACATACTTTTGTTATTTCCCCTTTCACTGTATTTTACTAAGAAAGTCACTTTTGGCTTTTCCCATTTAGGGGTTGCCACAGCGAATCGTCACACTGACGACTCGCATGTTGATATTTGGCACGTGTTTTACGCTGGATGCCCTTCCTGACGCAACTCTGATTTGAACCTGGGCCGCAACGGCAAGAGCGCTGCACCTTAACCACTGGCCTACCAGCCACAGCCTTTCACTATATTTTACTAACTTTCTATAATTACTGTCAGACCTTTCATACAACCAGTGCAAATGACTGATCCTAAGCCCCAGCCCTTTCCTTCAATATGTGAGTAAATGACAGGTGAATAAGCTTAGACAATTTCCCTGGAGTAGTACAACTCTGCAGGATACATGGCTGTACTATAATGACATTTATTAATGTTCTTTAAAAACTAAAATGTGAAAACACTGTGGCACTGTTTCATCACATGGGTTGAAAGATACAGTTTTCATCTAACCATATTTTTTTTTTAGCTACAAAGCATATTTTTTACTATAGTATGCTTCAGGGTAGCTAGTTAAACTGGTCGTCCAGACACAATGACCACATGATTTTTTTTATATTTCCTTTATTTTATTTTATTTTATTTTTTACCCATGGTTATATCCAAAACAATAAAGGCATCCATACATACCCTAACCAATCATCATATTAGTGTTTTTTTGTGTGCCACAATGCCTCCACACCACACCACCACCATCACAGCATACAGGGCCTTGACTTGCTCATTATCAAGGGTCATCATTTTTGTTTCCATCTCACATTTGCCTGGACAATCACTAACTATCAGAGAGTGATGGGGTTTTCAGCAAACCAACCTGTATTACATAACTAATATAAGATAGCTCTTATTGACCTGGAGCAAATGGTTTGCTGAATTAAATATAGAGAGAATATGTATGAGGATAAACTGCTTTATTTTAAGGGGAATTAGCTTAAATTCAGCTCAGCTTCCTTATCAAACCACGAGTTCAACTATCAAACCATTTTTGACAACAACAAAAAACTCCATGTTACAACATAAATATTAATGCAAATGTGTGCCGTGATTATCACAGCACCATATATATTTTCCTATAAATACAATAATGTGTAAAGCACCTGCATGGTGAGGGTGGAGCAGGTTGATAAGAGCGGCTCCCTCCTTTCTCCAGCTGGTTGGTCTCTCCACAGCCGCTGTGGCTTTTTCCTGAGCCTCTGACAGCACAGGGTAGCTCCTTTCAAACCACACCTGGTGCAGGAAGACGTAGACACTGCAGGCCCCCACTAAGAAGCCCATGGAGAAGGCCCATTTGGAGCTGGGACCCTTCATGGCAACACCGTTTCCCGCACTGCGATATATCGTTTACAGCATGTCTACAACACATTGGGATCAATTTGATGTGCAGTCAGAGTATTGTTAAAAAAAAACTCCAAGTATCTTCAGTATTGTTTGCAAATCAATCAAAAGGCAATAAATCATACTGGATGCACTTTTTAAACATTGCCCCCTGCAGAGTAATCTTGTCATATCACATTTGCATGAAAATGTTGCCATAAAACAAACATTCACTGTATTGTCCCAATGAATTTAGAGAGGAAAATTAACGTTTCACAAAGTTGGAAATCAAAATCAACCAGTTATTGGAGTCAGCCCACTGACAATGAACCAGTAAGTGAATCTGTGAACCAAATCATTTTAACTTACATGATTTACTGTGAATCAGAAGCTCCAGTAAAATGGTGTCATTAATCACTGCCTCCTGGATTTGTCTAGATGGCATCACGCATGCCTCCTGCTTTTGTTTAGCTTAAGGACAGACTGGTTTAAATATTTAACATTTAAACAAAGCTGTAATGTAACACCTGAGTTCACTTTGTCATCTTAACATGGGAACTTTACTGAAGTCCTTTGTGGACATGGACTTTACACTTGACACAGTGTCACTACGTCACAGGCAAAAATGCGTTGGAGTCCATCTGTTGCCTCAGGGGGATGAGGATAAGGGCGACAAATCTAACCGATTTTAGTTTAATGTATTCTCAACGCACACTGGTGTCCTTCATTACCCTGACGACAAATAACATTAGGCGACAAATCCAGTTAGGCGACAAATCCCCCCTGACCGAGGTTTACATCTGTTTACACCAATAACAAATGGCATGCTTTTAACAGCGAAATGTGTACATGTGATCTGTTGCTACTTCTGCTTAAATGTTGTCTTCATATACAAGCCTGTGTGTATATTTCCAGTCAGCAAAAACAGATCCACGTCGGCATGTGTGTGTTATTTACCTTTACTGTGGGATCAGTCGTTTGTGAGCACGACATGCCTTCAACTCCTTAAGCAGCGAAATATGTCCCGCTATTTAGACGGCACAAGCCTGCTACACCTGACAGTCCTACCACCACCCGTCGGTCACAGTCATCTGGTGGGATGGTTTTGATTGAAGTCGTCTCTATTCTCTGAGTATCCGCATGATTAGTAGAAGGAAAACCCCTGTACACATTTACATTGTTCATTATCACGGCTAAGCTCTGAAAAATGCGGCCTTTCATTGGCTGGGAGAAGGTGACGTGTGGAGGAAGCCTCCTTTCACCTCCTGTGAAATGCATTAATAGCAATTAACTGACATGATTTATACTAGATTTGTTTATTATTACTGAAATATATCATTTAAAGATTCTGAGTCAGAATACAGATAGATGTTAAGCTGTTTCTCTATCAATATTGGCCACTAGGTGTCATCCTGTATACGCATGAAGCGAAGCGCGTCTCTGCAGCTGGTAGCACAAGCTCAATAATACATGAAGCACAAAGACAGGCGTGGGATGTGCACGAAGACCCATAAAGACAGGTTTAATATTTATAGAGATCATCTAAAACAACAGAATGGGCTGTAGAAAACGCAAAGCAGCACAACAGTAGACTCCAGATTCCATATATCACCTCAAAACTAACAATAAAATGTATATAAAAGACACCACTGGCTCAAAATACTGATCTGAGGTGGAAAGTAACTAAGTACACTTATTTCAGTAAGCTACTGTACATGGTATGATTTTAAGGTGCAGTATCTGTACTTTGCTTGAATATTTTCATTTCCTGCTACTTCATATGTCAACTTGTCTACCTTTTAGAGGCAAATATTGTAGCCTACCTTTTAGTCCACTATACGTATTTAAGTATGTAAAATAGTGATACATTGTGCTATACAGTAATTGAGTGTAAACACATAAAAAAAAATCAAAAACAAAAATGACATTTTTGCCTTTTCACTGAATAAATTATATGATAACAGATCCAAACAATTTCAGGTTAGACAACTAGATGAATTAGTCCCTTGCTTTAGTTTCAGTTCCCTGGTGTTGTTTACTATTTATAATTTCATTTATGTTTCCTCATAGTTCAACATTATCTCCCCATGCTCTTTCTTTGTGATAGTCAAAGTGACATTTTTTTCTCCAGCTACACACAATGACACATTTCTGGCATTTCCATTTCCCTCGCCTAAGGTCATGTGCTTTCTCATAGTGTCCTGTTGAAGATGTTGAAAGGATGAGTTGTTGTTGATCTGTCTATTAGATTTCAGCAGAAAAAAAGTCAATCAAAAAATAAAACTAGCTACAAAATATGGGATACTCCACAAGTACACAGCAAAATAAATGTTGTAACATGTTGTGTGTAACTGTAATTGTGAGGCAGCTTCAACCCACCCACCCTCATTATATTTGTGCTGAATTTAACATACAGCTTACTGTAGCTTTTGACAGTATATTACAAATTTACACTAAAAAAATAAACTGTGGTGGAAATTATTATTATTGTTTTCCACTCCTCCAATGCTTGTGAGAAAAATGGACTTACACCAATGATGTCTTATGTGATTTTATTATATATATTTAAAAAAAGAACAAGTGAGGAAAAGTATAAAGAGTCCAGAGGTCTAAACTCTCACATAGAGGGAACAGAGTCTGACAAAGAGCTAGGTCTTCCCACACTATTTACAGTAACCATAACATTCAATGCCATGTATGCAGTATCACTCATGGGAATGCAAAGATATCAGGGCAGGCTGGAGGAAGGGTGTGACAGTAGAATGCAGAAGCCTATACCCATTTAGTTTCAACAGATCATATGTAGATAATAAGCTGCTTTTCCCACATCTAAATTTCCCTGCAAAGCATAATCATTAGTAAAAACACAGAGACCTCATATATTTTACATGTATATAACAATGAATATAAGGCTAAATTTGATACCACACACAAACCGTTGGCCTGTGCCTTAATGTCCACATCTGAAAAGAGGAACTCATAGTTGAGATTTTCCCCCGCATAGAAATTCCTGGCAAGCTGTTACAACAGTCATGTACTGTAAGCGACTGATGGCCTAACTCTGTTAACAAGAAGTAGAGCATTACAAAATAAAGATAAATGTACTTTTCCACATCTGAGTCAAAGCCCTCAAGGCATGTGTCCTCAATATAAGAGACAGCTGACTCCAGGTCAGAGAATCACCAGCTTCCTGGTCACTCTCACTGAAAGCTGCTTGAAGCTATAGGAGTCTCAAAAGGGGTCATTTTTTTAAACTTGTGCACACAAGTTATCTTGTGATCATATGCACTGATGTTCAGAGCTTTAATTTACTTCACATTCAACATCCGTACCTAAACTTCCCTAAACAGCCGTTTTCTAAATTTAATTTGCTTTCCCTTTTGTGGCTTCATATACTCTTATAAAGACAAGCTTACAGTATGTCTTAACATTAGTATAACATTCTTGTGCAGACTTACATACTGAAGAAATAAAAACATTCAAGAATTGATATGAAATCCTTTCCAGTGTTCCCAGTGCTCTCCAGTGTTTTTAGACATTTATTAAAGCCATCTTTCCACTGCCTGAGTTCGGTTAACTCAGAGTTAAGCTTGTGTGTGATGACTATAAAAAGCCATCATGAATGGAGCTTTCATATTAAGATTCATCATGACAGTGGGTAAAGAGCAGAGCCACTGTTATATTAAATAAGCTATATTTATTCAGCTGTAAGCTGATGGGAACATGAGATGGGAATGTGACTCACCCTATCAGCTATTCTCATGCAACTGCACAACCTCAGCCACCCAGTTAATTCAAAACACAAACTTATTTTGCTGAGTGGTGGCTTGAGGACAACTTTTGTATGTACTGTATGTGAGAGAAAGATAAGGAAAGAGAGAAGACATATGAGATTAAGGGATATTTTGTGTTTTTTTTTTGTTTTGTTTTGTTTTGTTGTTTTTTTGCTGTTTGTTTTGCATCTCTTTGTGCTCATTTTGTATCCTTTTACTGACAATTTGTGTCCATTGCATTAAGCTCTAGTTCTGAAAATATATAATATTACTGTCAAAAAAACCTAGCCTCTGTTGGCATCATCCCTGTAGTTTACCCAATGACAGATTGTATACGAGGAGTTGGAGGGTCTGATTGACAGAAAATTAATTAAACTGTTTTATTAAGTAATGAATTCATTTTGTAAGCAAAAACTGCCAAGAAACTCTTTACTTTCAGCTTCTCATATATTAAAGTGCACATCATTAATGTTAGAGCATAATTTAGCATTCCCACATGGTATATTATACTGTAGTTTACTCATTCTTTGCAATGCATTCTGCTAATTAGCATTTCACTGTAATGACAATAAAATTGAAATTGTTACTAATATATGAATTACTTATATAATTTGTATCAGAAAAAGTACATTGTATATTATACAGTATAGTCTACATCATGCATGTATCTCTAGGTTTTTCATTTATATTATTTCATTTTATTTTATTCTTAAAATCATGTGTTTATTATTAGACTGGTGTCACATACTCCTCTTCTGTCTTCAGATGC
>NW_018127886.1:2448799-2450832 GCF_001952655.1 Monopterus albus | reverse complement strand
CCAGTCTTTGGCTGAGGAGATTGGATCCTATCGCTTTTGCATTTGTACAGCCATATGGTATGACATTCTCGGCAAGATCCAGCATGTCAGTAAACTGATGCAGTCACCCTCCATGCAGCTTGATGTGGCTGTCGACTTGCTGAAGAAAACCAGAGATTCCCTCACCAGTTACAGAAACACTGGATTTTCTGATGCACAGACAATTGCAAAGAAGATGTGTGAAGAGATGAATGTGGAGGCTGAACTCAAACAAAAGCGTTTGAGAACCACAAAAAGGCACTTTGGCTATGAGTCTCCAGATGAGCCCATACAAGATGCACTACGAAAAATGGAAACCACATTTTTTAATGTGGTCGTGGATACTGCCATCTCTTCACTTGATGAGAGATTTCAGAATCTTGGAGAGGTGAATAACACGTTTGGTGTGCTCCTCGATTTCCCCAACTTAGAAGAAGAGGACCTGCTCCAGAAGTGTCAAACCCTAAGTACTGCTCTGACCCATGACAGCCAGCCGGACATTGATGGCACAGAACTTGCAAAGGAACTGAAGAATTTCCCACCATTGCCATCAAACAATATGACAAACATGGAACTTTTGTCCTTCCTGCATGAGAAGAAGCTGGCAGAAATTTACCCCAACATGTGGGTTGCTTTGAGAATCTCTGCCACTCTTTCTGTTACAGTGGGTGCTGCTGACAGAAGCTTCTCTAAGCTCAAACTGATTAAAACTTACCTGAGATCTACTATGATGCAAGAACGTCTCAGTGGACTTGCCATTATAAGCATAAACCATGTGGTCTCAAATCAGTTGTCATATGATGATGTTGTAGATGACTTTGCTGCAAGAAAAACGAGTAAAGCTGTAGCAGGTTATGTGAGATTGAGGAGGTGATGGTGTAGTTTTTAAGTTACGGCAGTACCAAAAACACCACTAGAGGTCTTTGTAAGATCATCTTTTTATTTTTATTTAAATCCTTGTATTTTTTTGTGCCTACTCGTTTCTTTAATATCTTATTTTGCACAGTGCCGTATTTATATTGTATTTTTAAGTTAATGTCACTTCTTTACACTTTTTATTTTGGGAGTATTAATAGGTACTTTATGTAAGCTATTTATATTGTATTTCATATGTTCAGTTCATTTTTTTTTTGTATTTGTTTCTTTAATTCTTTCTAAGTATTTTGAATGTGCAATTGCTTTATTTAAATAAAAGAATGTCAAAGACAAAGCTATTACGTTTCTTATGAGTTTATACACTAGCAGTGGAATTTACTGTGATGCAACGGGGCACCACCTGAAATCTTGCCTAGGGTGCCACATTGGTTAAGGCCGAGCCTGCCCAAAACTGATCTACTATCGATACATAGGCTACACTGCACTTGGCTCAAGTCATGCCTTTTACATAAATGTAAATTTAATGTAAATGAGAATTCCATGATTGCAGCTGGCTGCGTGTACCGCCCATGCAAATAGAGGATGCATGTAGAGGTGTGGCTTTGAGTCGCTGTTGAAGGAACCCACACCGGTCACGCCCATCTTGAGAGGACGCAAAATGTCTGAAGTTTGAGCACATGTTAGGTTTAAACCATAAGAAATATCCGATTTACGGAAACAACAACAGTAAGAATGGTCACTTCATTTCCTTTCTTTTCTTCTTTCTTCATTTCTTTCTTACTCGAGATGCTGGGGCTATTTGCGTTTCATCGCCGTTAACTGGACAAATGTGAGCGCGATGTCGTCTGCTGTTGCGGAAGAAAGTTAATGGCAGGCACCTAATCCAGGTAGCTTTATAAAACTAGTTTTAATTAATAATTCAATTAAAAGAAGTATGGAATATCAGGCTGTTAGGTATTTTTAGTCAGATAGATATTGGTTAGGTACTTGTATGAGAACTGTTTAGTGGAGATAGGATGTCTAGCTAGACTGTTAAATGCTTAGGCCTGCTTATGAGTTTCTACAGGGTACATCTGGTCAAGGATAACTAGAGAGAAGAGTTGATGACTGTCAGCAGACAGGATGTTTAATATTATTAT
>NW_018127886.1:2446152-2448710 GCF_001952655.1 Monopterus albus | reverse complement strand
ACACACATTGATTTACTTCATGTTTTGACTACTGCTATGACCAGCTGCAAAGCTGGTAACAGAGACGTCTCGGTTGATGTTTCTGTGTAGTATGGGGCTAGCCCAACCGAGGGGATATAATGTACAGGCCTGGTGGGTTCAGGGTCTTTCATCTGCCTGCGTGCAGGTTGGAGGTGCAAGATACCTGAGCGTGTAATGTTAATTTTTACCTGTGTTCATGGAATAAATCAGCACTGTTTTGTAGTTACTTGGACTGCCTCGTCTCTCAGTATGGTAAAAAGTACCGGATACAACAAGGCAACCAGTTTTATGAAATACACAGAGGTCGCAGCCAAAGAATACTATTGTTTCATTAAATTTACCTCTCAAGACTCAAGATTTTTATTTGTCATTTATGCATAAACAGACAGTCTAGGCATATAGGAATTCTTGTGCAGGTCTCTTGGAGTCCGGTAAAGAGCTAAAAGCTAGAAAAAAAAACTACCTCTGCTTTATTACCCTCTGTTATATTACATGTAAATGTGCTGCTGTGTTTTTGTTTTTTTGCCGGGATACCTGCTGCTGTTGGTCATTTGCAATACTATCATGCCTGATATGTTGTTTGCACCTCATCACCAACGTCCTGGTGATGCTGAAGTTCGTATTGTGAGTGTAAGCAAGTTACAATGTGGTATTCTTAGAACATGAGAGATCTAATGTTACCAGAACCTTTCAAATAAAATATTCTCAATGTTATAACAAAACATTCTTGCAACGCTTTAACCAACTGTTACCATAGCTTTTTAGTGGGAGGTTTTCCAACACATTCTTTGCTTGGTGCTTTTGTTTTTGCTCACTATTCCGGTTCCACTTAGCCTCACCCACTCTGAAATCATCACACATTACTTTCAACTGTCCCTCATTATCTCCCGTTCAGTCATTCTCCTTCCTTCCCTCAGTTTAATGTCACAGCGTTTCCTCATACTAATAATAGACACAGTCAGACACATTGTACTGACTGTGACCACAGATTGTGAACTAAATTGCATTGCGTATGAATAAACATATAAGCACATTACATAGCCATAGCATTCTGTAAATAAAGGGAAATGTATCAAATGTGCATTAAACATGCTTGCTGCATGCCCACTCTGTAAATATGGGAACTATGTAATGTGTTATTGTATTAACACTGACAGCTTAATGATAAACTATTTGCCCAGTCCCAAAGTCCTCACATCATGCATTGAGTTAAAAATTAACTTGGAGTAGAGGGTGATGGTCATGAAGGTGAGTCAGAAGATTTGATTTGCTGCCTCCTTTCACACCATTGTTTAGTTCTGCATGCTCTGCAGACAGGGTAGCAGTTAGGCCTCACTCAGGACTCTTGTAAAAATCAAAATAAGCCCACATTTAGGACTTTTCCCCCTTTATTTATTCAGGGTAGGTCCACTGAGAGGCCGCCTCTCTACTGATAGGGACGCCCACCTTCAGTTGTGCAATCACACCTGGAAACAACCAGTACAATCAGCTCTTGTTGATCTTGGATAGTATTTTACCTTTCAGCGGGGGCCTTTTTCCAAAATGCACTAAGCAATCACAGTTTTTCATGAGATTTAAAAACTGAAGCAGTAATACGAACCGTCTGAAGTTTTACAGACACATTTTACCTTTACCTCAGTTTTTACAGTGTGTGACATTTCGGTTTAAGCCTTCCTCAGTGTCCTTTAAGTGTGAAAATACAGTCAGGGAAAAAATTATTTGAACCCCAGCTGATTTTGTAAGTTTGCCCACTAACAAAGAAATAATCAGTCTACAATTTCAATGGTAGGTTTATGTGAACAGTGAGAGACACAACAATAACAAAAAAAAAACCAGAAAAATGCATTACAAAAAAGTGAAAGAAACATAATTAAAAATAAATAATAAAGGTGCATCTTCTTTAAACATCTAATCCAATATAAATTTTATCAAGCCCAAATAACTGATATAGTTATTGTGAAGGCCTATGGCACATCCTTTGACCCCTCAACTTACATCCAGCCAATAGGGTGTCACTCAGACATCAATGTAGGTGTCGGTGTGTCAAACTGGAGAACCTAATAGCTGGTGGTTAATACAAAATTATGGACAGTACATCACAGAAGGACAAGCTGGACACATGGGAGAAATATGGTGTGGCTACAGACAGTGAGAACAACATTAGCTGTTACCGTCCTGTAATCTGCCTGTTCTGCCTTGCCCTTGTTAGTGCTGTAAATTGCTGGTCTCATCTGGTTTTGACTCCTGAGCTCATTACCTGCTATTGGATTTGGACACCATCTGCCTGTGTCTCTGCCCTCTCTCAGTTTCTGTATTTCTGTTTTGTTTCTGAATTCCGTAATAAAGCAATTGCACATTCAAAATACCGTACTTAGAAAGAATTAAAGAAACAAATACAAAAAAATGAACTGAACATATGAAATACAATATAAATAGCTTACATAAAGTACCTATTAATACTCCCAAAATAAAAAGTGTAAACAAGTGACATTAACTTAAAAATACAATATAAATACGGCACTGTGCAAAATAAGATA
>NW_018127886.1:2445306-2445762 GCF_001952655.1 Monopterus albus | reverse complement strand
GGACCACCACCTGCCACCTCTCTTCTCCTGTAGCAGGCTCTTTCCAGACTCTCTGAAGCACCCCATCCTTCACCCGGAGAGCCTCCCACTTTGCGAACAGTCCTTTAGTGGCATGTGAGTATCCAGCAACCTCATTCCACTGTGGCTTTTGTCCGGACTCCACCCACTGTAGCACTGGTAGTAGGTCAGCATCCTGTTCCTGTTGCACCCTCCATTCAGCAGCGTCAACGACCTGTGCCGCTCTGCAAGCCGGCCCTTCGCTGTCGGTTAAGGGACCCTGCCCCACCTCACTGCAGAGCTCCACCTCTCGGGACTCGCGCTTTTCACAATATTGACAGCCGTCATGTGCACAAGGACGCCGGGACATAGCGTCAGCGTTGGCATGGCGAGCTCCCGCACTGTACTCCACGCTGAAGACATATGGTGCCAGCTCCTCCAGCCCGGGTGCGATCCGTC
>NW_018127886.1:2443466-2444393 GCF_001952655.1 Monopterus albus | reverse complement strand
TATTATGCCAGCCTCCAGCATCTCTTCAAATGCACTGTCGGCAGCGGCTTGATGTGCCAAGGGGAGGTGGCGAGGGCGTGTCTTAATGTGTCGTGCGTCACCAGTGTCTATTTCATGCTGCACCAGGTGCGTTAGGCCCACTTCCTCCTCCGACAGTGCAAAGATGTCTTTAAACTCCCACAGCACTCGCCAC
Source organism: Monopterus albus (assembly GCF_001952655.1). Lineage (NCBI taxonomy): Eukaryota > Metazoa > Chordata > Actinopteri > Synbranchiformes > Synbranchidae > Monopterus > Monopterus albus. The sequence continues at coordinate 2,444,200 of NW_018127886.1, read as the reverse complement.
AGCTCCTCCTGTTGTGTGGGCTCTAAATTAATGCAGCTGCGCTCCCATATTTCTCTTACTGCCATCAGTCTGCTCACACTTACTGGGGGGGTTTGTTGGTCTGGGGCAGGAGGCTTGACAGCCAATAAAGGGTGCAGCGGGGTGGGTTTAGGGGAAACTGACTGGGGTGCGGGCCACCCATCTTCCACCTAACTTGGGGCTCCAGTCAGGTTGCATTTCATCTTCTGTACAGCAAAGTGTGCGGTTGTGAAGCTGAAACTGTATTGCATTACCTGTCCACCAGCATACCTGCATATACCCACGCTTTGTCAGCAGGACCGGCCCTAACCAATTTGGCGCCCTAGGCAAGATTTCAGGTGGTGCCCCGTTGCATCACAGTAAATTCCACTGCTAGTGTATATACTCATAAGAAACGTAATAGCTTTGTCTTGGACATTCTTTTATTTAAATAAAGCAATTGCACATTCAAAATACTTAGAAAGAATTAAAGAAACAAATACCATAATATGAACTGAACATGTGAAATACAATATAAATAGCTTACATAAAGTACCTATTAATACTCCCAAAATAAAAAGTGTAAACAAGTGACATTAACTTAAAAATACAATATAAATACGGCACTGTGCAAAATAAGATATTAAAGAAACGAGTAGGCACAAAAAAATACAAGGATTTAAATAAAAATAAAAAGATGATCTTACAAAGACCTCTAGTGGTGTTTTTGGTACTGC
>NW_018127886.1:2430513-2442671 GCF_001952655.1 Monopterus albus | reverse complement strand
CCAACTGTTGTCACCTTCTCACCCAGCTGCTTGGCGATGGTCTTGTAGCCCATTCCAGCCTTGTGTAGGTCCACAATCTTGTCCCTGACATCCTTGGAAAGCTCTTTGGTCTTGGCCATGGTGAAGAGTTTGGAATCTGGATTGATTGATTGCTTCTGTGGACAGGTCTCTTTTATACAGGTAACAAGCTGAGAGGGCTCCCAATGTCAGCTCCTTACCTGTATAAATTACACCTGGGAGCCAGAGATCTTGCTAACTGATAGGGGATCAAATACTTATTTCATTCATGAAAATGCTAATTACTTTATAACTTTTTTTGTAATGCATTTTTCTGGATTTTTTTTTGTTATTTTTGTGTCTCTCACTGTTCAAATAGACCTACCATTGAAATTGTAGACTGATCATTTCTTTGTTAGTGGGCAAACTTACAAAATCAGCTGGAATTCAAATAATTTTTTCCCTGACTGTATAACAACAAAATATGTTGATTTTATGGCCACAAAGTTACATTTGCACTTCGCAAACTGTTGATAATTTCATTTCATCTTAATGCTAAGATCTACTTAATATGATCGGTTTGTCTGGTCATACACCAAGAATAGCTGAGACATCTGAGACCTGTGTATTCCAAACATAGCACAAGCATGATGAAAGGGCTATGTTCCATGAGACCCCATAGCCTGCATTTTAGCCTTCATAAAAGGTGCTATATGATTTTAGAATCACCATGAAAGTTGGGAAGAATAGCCAATGCTTATGCTTGTGCTTGTTGTCTTGTCTTGATTCAGATAATGTGACTATCTCAGCAACCAGACTTACACATTGTCTAGAGCCTTCAGGTGGCAGGAATACCTTTCACCTGCTCCATTCACTGCCATTATAACTGGGAGCAGAATATTGAGATGGTAAGTGAAAATGAGGGCTTTGGTAAATCACTCCAGAAACCACATTTTTGACACTGCCAACACAAATTTCACACCACTGCATTCAGCTGTCTTCTGCTGAACTAATCAAATACATTACAATGTGAAATAATAAACAGCCCCGAAACCTGACAGAGCTAGAGGAGATCTGTGTAGAGGAGTGGGCCAAAATCCCTGTTGCAGTGTGTGCAAACCTGGTCAAGAACTACAGGAAACGTTTGACCTCTGTAATTGCAAACAAAGGTTTCTGTACCAAATATTAACACTGATTTTCTCAGGTATTCAAATACTTATGTTCAGCAGTGCAAGACAAATAAATTCTTTAAAAATCATACAATGTGATTTCCTGAAAAAAAATTTTAATTCTGTCTCTCAGAGTGGGAATGCACCTACAATGTGAATTTCAGACCCCTCCATGATTTCTAAGTGGGAGAACTTGCAAAATCGCAGGGTGTTCAAATACTTCTGTTCCTCACTGTATCTTAGGGACAAGTGGAGTGCTCTCACCCACTTTGTCACATTTATATTAAATGTTTCATAAGGAAGCAATTTTGCAAAACAGTAAATTAAATACTTTTTTTTAAATTAGTCTGAACTGAGCGAAGATCCAGCTAGGTTTCTGTGTGGAGGAGTGGGCCAAAATCCCTGTTGCAGTGTGTGCAAACCTGGTCAAGAACTACAGGAAACGTTTGACCTCTGTAATTGCAAACAAAGGTTTCTGTACCAAATATTAACACTGATTTTCTCAGGTATTCAAATACTTATGTTCAGCAGTGCAAGACAAATAAATTCTTTAAAAATCATACAATGTGATTTCCTGAAAAAAAATTTTAATTCTGTCTCTCAGAGTGGGAATGTACCTAAAATGTGAATTTCAGACCCCTCCATGATTTCTAAGTGGGAGAACTTGCAAAATCGCAGGGTGTTCAAACACTTCTGTGCCTCACTGTATCTAGGAGAAATAAATGAAACATTGTTTAGGTCTTTTCTGATTTTCTTTTTATCTGAGTGAGCTTACAAGTATAGTTCAGACATTTAATTTTACTAAAAGGTGTTTTAATTTTTGGTACTGGTGTAAGAACAGTGGGGTGTTTGTTTTTTTGTGTGTCACATTACCAGTCATTTTGATTTGTGCATCTGCAGCATGATATTGCATTTAGTGAGTTTCACATCTAACAACCACAATTTGGTTCAAATTCACCTGTCAAAATTATAATAAATGTATATTTTAAAAAGGTGTAGTGATTTTTAAGGTCTAAAATTTGCACTGTGTAGCACATGATCCAGGTAACATAGCTTACACCTCTGCAGGTTTTTAAGGACTTGTTGCTCTGACAACAGCTCCAGATCAATTTTAAGACAGTTTTGATAAACTGTTAAATCCAGTGTAAAATTGTCAACAATCCAATCAAATCCAGTTATTCCCACATGAAACCCAAGATCTCTGCCTCTCCCCATGCCCTTTATCTTACTGTATCCTGTATAACCTGTGTATGCCATTTTGACCTTTTTTTTCCATCTTCATTCTAGATGCTTTTTGCCTATAAGAAGTGTTTCAGACTCATTTTGGCCTGTGTGGGTGGACTACTGCTTACAACCTTGTTTTATGAGTGGAGCCTTTGGGCTAGCTCAGAAGTCGATATACAAGCAAGACACAGGAGTCAAATACAGAAACTTGTCAATGGGATAGTTGAAGACACTATCAGTGGCTCTCTTGATATTGCCTACCATGTAAAGGAGGATGTGGCACGGTGTGTATAAGTCAGCATTGTTATTTTTTCCAAATTCTATTATGAATTCTCAATTATTTCCTTAACTCACTTTGTACCAATTTTCTCTGACACAGTCGTTTGGCTCAGAATACATGTGTGTGTCTGGCTGATGAGAACTTTCATGTGCCGTACTCCAATCTGCTCTTCCCACGTGTTGGGGCACGCAAGAATGATCTTGCGTTCTTGGAGTCCCATCCTGACCCTGAGGGTATAAAGCATCACAGAGCTCAGGAGTACAGCAGATTTAAGCAGAGGTAAGGATCAGTTTGTGACACATATCACTATCAGTGGACACACCGGGTTTTTTTTAACCATGTGACTCACTTTGGCTGGAAGAGCAAACTGTGTAAATTATGGGTGCGTCCTTTGACAATGTCTAGTTACAAAGCTCAATGACTGTCCAGTTTCACAATACACATTTGATGTTGTAATAAGTTTCTTTTTCCCACTCAATTTCGAGCAATTGGCTTTCTTTCACGTTGTTAATGTAAGGGACTATGCCTTGTATGGATTGAATGCTTTTATTGCCTTGTTATATGTCACTATTGCTTGAAATAAATAAATAAAAATAATGTATCAGCTGACAGCTGACCTATGGCAGACATAGCAATTCAGTTTGTTGATACTGCAGTTTTTTGGAAGGCTTCATTCACATTGTGGCTGTCACATTCTGTTGTTACTGTTCTTCACCCTAGTGTCCACATGCTTTAGTTCTGTTTACTTGCACCTTTGTGGAGCTATATTTACCCTCACCAAGGGTGGGGCTTATGTTTTTGCCGGCATATGTTGGTTTGTTTGTGTGTGTTTTTGATAACAGAATAACTGAATAAGCAATGAACAGATTTGGGTGAAACTTTTTGGAGAAGTAGGGTATGGGGCATGAAACAATTGATTAGATTTTGGTGTTTATCTGTATCACAATTTGGATACAGGAATATTTTTAAAGATTATTCACAATTATGAGTGCTGCAGAGGCTACTGACTGCATGTGAGCCCCCTTGTGGCCAAAGTGCATGGCTGAACTGCTAAGCACTCCGAGCACATACAGAGACAAAGCCCTGGGTTAGTGACAGCTGCCCATTCATTGTCAATGGAAATCAAGTGCTGTCACTCAGTAGCTACACCCCGCTATGTTAGGACAGTGACTGAAGGAGCAACAGCGCAGAGGTGGGGAATGTAATAGAAATTTTATGTCTATGCTATTGCTTGCATATATTGTCACATTTCACGAACACACCTACAACGTGTCTTAGGGAACCACAGACCGTTGAAACCACAGAAGCACAATGTTCCATATCTGTTTACAGAACAAGAGTGCAGTGTTATGTTCCTCTTTGCCCAACTAAATTTCTCCCGGAGAACCCAGTTTATCGAGCATGTACAGAATATACATAAACTTCTACTCAGCCTTTTACAGACCATGACCTTTGGTGAGAACAAAACAAATTATGCTAGGCCAAATGTACCTGCATTGATCAGGAACAGGTATGGGGAGGGTTGTTTATACTGGTGGACATGGCATGATAAGTAGGCTGGCAACAGCATTCATGAGTTGGACATTGTACTTATCAGACACTTTATTGGCTTACGCTGTTCTTCAACACACTGTAGCTCTATCTCTCTTTGCCTGCTGCTTGTACAATGTTGCCATGGAATTGCACACCAGCTCTTTCGTACAGGGGTTCTCAACCTTTTGTAACTTAGAGTAAGGCCCACTCTTGGTTGTTTAAAAAAAAAAAAAATTCTGAAGAGCACTTTGTCAAATAAATCAGAAAAACATAAACCATACAGTTAAATCACATTGTATTGTATGCTTTGCCAATAATGGAACATTGGTGTGTTCTACACAGCGGTGAAGAAATACAGGTCTGTGTCTATCTAATAATTTCTGTGTGTAAAGGACCTACAGTCCTGCAGATGAACTTATTGTAGCTGAGGCCAACAGTCCCCTTCAGTATCCTACCCAGGGGGTCAGGGTGCGACCTCTGAAAACAATCATCATTCCTGGTAACATTACACACATGACACAACATATATTATCAAAGAAACACACAACTTGATATATCTTCATATACTATTGGTGCTGCATCTGCTACTGAAATCACATTTTGGTATCCCCAGTAATGCTGACTCTCTTTCCATAGGTTTGGCTCTTAAAGAAGAAACAAGATTAAACCATGTGGTAATATCTTCATTTTAGGTTTAGGGTTTTCATTGTGGTTGACATAACCTTCTTTTAAACCCTTTGCTATTTCCCCCCGTAAACCATGTGACTTTTGTAACAGGTGCATTTGAAAGCAACACTGGGGACCTTTGATGTTGCTGCTACAGTGGACACAGTCTCTGTCAAAGGAGAGGGAGAGATGCACATGATGGTGTCAAGTCCTTTTGTCTCTGCTCTGAACAGGCAGTTGCAGTTTGTCACCTATACAAACACAGTTTTCCATCCCAGGACAGCAGATAGAGGTAAAGTTTTCATGTGGATACCGTCTTGATACTGAAAGAGGGATGTAGTGTGTACCTGTTCCACCTTCTAGAGGTTCGTCCTAATGCTCTGTAGTAAGACACAACATTCTGTTGGATCAGTAAGTAATGAATTAATAGACATTATGGTAAACAGATTAAGGAAGAATTAAGTATCTAATTTTTCATGAAGAATTAAACAATGCTATTTATATCTGCAAAACAAAACTATATTCATATACATTCACATAATAACTTGGATAATCCTGGGATTAATTTAGTCAATCAATCCGGGAGAGTTTTTGGTGTTTTTCCAGTAAAATACAGATTGAACACATTAAGTATAGGAAAAATACAAATTCAATCAGAAGGCAACTCCAGGGCACCAATAGAGAAATTGAAATTGCACAGTTTTATTTTTAATAAATTAATTTAGCCTACTTATACTGAAAAATGCTCCTGTATTGTAGGGATTTTACATCGCCAGACTAGTTTTGTGGTGTTATGTTGTTGAAGGGACAACTTCTGTACTTCTGTACAGTGCATTATGTGGCTGCACCTCTGTCTATTTGTGTCTGCTGGACTTGGTAAAGTCTGTTTTTGTCACTTGATCACTATCAAAGAGTTGGCAACCCTAGTACCCTGTGTCTAAAACCTGGATTTATCTCAGCTGTTGTTTTATTGCTCTGCAGTTGAGTTTGCAACCGAAGGTCACCTGTCATTTTTCACCATTAAAGTTGAACATGGAACCCCTCCAAACCTGTACAACACTGGATACCAAAAAGGTTTGTGAGCTGTTCTGTCATTATCAGTTTTATCTGATACAAAGTGTTTGAAAGCCACACAGGAATTTGTTCTTCATATGTGCTTTTTGTTTCTACTTAGAGTACAATATCAGTGCTCTTGTTACCATTGCCACTAAGACCTTTCTACGGTATGACAAACTCAAAGATCTTATTGACAGCATTCGGCAATATTATCCAACTGTCACAATAGTGATAGCAGATGATAATGAACACCCTCAGCAAGTGACTGGGCCTCACATTGAGCATTACATCATGCCTTTTGGAAAGGTAAAGAACTCTACACATCTCTACTAGATATCATAACTGTACAGTTAACGGGTTTTAACACTGCCTTATCTACAACATGCAGGGTTGGTTTGCAGGAAGAAACTTGGCTGTGTCTCAAGTGATCACCAAATATGTGCTCTGGGTGGATGATGACTTCATCTTTACTGCAAATACTAAGTTGGAAAAGATGGTGGACATTCTAGAGAAGACCACTTTTGATCTGGTGAGATCTGGATCTGTTTCAGCTTGTACAACATGACACACATCACTGTAAGATCAGTAGGTAATCAAAGATGTTTTGGAACTTCCCTGAGACGTTTTCTTAAATATCAGAGTAACCCACCGAGACTTCAGTATATCCATGGGCACATCACTAAAAGAAATGGCTAATAATTTGTATATTTAATTGTGCCAGTTTGCAAAGATGTCAAAAAATATAGGCTAAAGTCAGTACTATACCTGTAGCTAATATCATGACAGCACATTTGAATTGCTGTCCTTGATGGCATTCATTTTTTTACTGGTCAGAATGTCAGTTTTAAATATTGGTGTTAGCATATTTGTATTGATCAAATTAGAAAAAGCATTTTCATTTACTCAATTTATATACAAAATTCAAATTTGACAAAAAAATACTTTAGGTGTTATGGCTGCATATTTCTGATCATTATCCTGCTGTATTCTCATAATTTCAGGCTCAGAGCCCTGCACTGTTTATCCAGTAGAGAATTAGTGTTAATGAGAATGAGTTCAGCAAACCTAGTACTGAAGTTGGCTCATCAATCTCACTCTTTCATTTCAAATCTGAGAGTCTGAGTCCTGCTACTTCCAGATTTTATTTTGTTGATTGTATTATGTAATTTTTACTGAGCTTATCCTTGTTTTGTGATGATTTTAACTTATAATTGGAATCATTTTATTTTTGTGATAATTTAAAAAAAACTACTGACTTCAACTGTACATAGTCCCACTTTAACCCTACAGTACTTAGATGAACCCATGTCTCATTCTGAGTGCACGTTATTTTGAACAACATAAGGATAACTTCTGCTAAAACAGGCTGATTTCATTTTAATAGTAATACAGAGCACATTTCATTATTATGTAATAATGCAACTGGAGGAGAAGGTGAAGTATCTGCTTATTGCTTGGATGAAGCTAGGATTCAAAACTGTTTTAAAGTTACACTAGGTTGGAGAGTTAATATGACTATATAACTGTTAAATACTAGTCGGACTAGTAGTTACCAGTGGAGCTGGACAGTAAGTTCAGCGAGTGACCCGTGGCATTTAGATGAAACTACCTATCGAGCCAGTAGGACTAGCCACAGTGCTTTATGGTAAACACTTCTATTTCTTGTGCTTGCATACATGTATTCATCGTCTTAACACTTTTGCTGTCTTAATGGCTTCAGGTTGGTGGTGGAGTGAGAGAGGTGACAGGTTACACTGCAACATACCGTCACACTATTTCAGTGGAAGAAGGGGGAGAGGAGGGAGACTGTTTACATTTAAGGCAGGGCTACCACCATGTCATCAAGGGGTTTCCCAACTGCGTGGCAGCTGATGCTGTCATCAACTTCTTCATGGGACGGACAGACAAGGTGCAGCAGGTGGGCTTTAACCCCCGCTTAGCACGAAAGGCTCATCTAGGTGAGTTTGTCTTTATTTATCTGCTACGAATATATTAACATAGCAGTTTATATTAGCTGTTTTCTCTACACAGACACCATTAAGCTGATTCACATTCAGAAAGATAGAGATTAAACAAATCCAGCAGAACATCGAGCAAGGATTGTTCAAAACTCAATTGTCTTTTGATACTGCAGAGTTCTTCATTGATGGTTTGGGCTCCCTCCACATTGCCTCCTGTAGTGATGTCATTGTAAGCCATGCATCCAAGATCCAACTACCCTGGTCTAAAACAGAATCACAAAAGGCCTATGACAAATTTCGCTACTCATCCTCAGATGCTGACGATAAAATTATTAAAGAAACTTTCTACTTCAAGAACAGATTCAAGTGCACAACAAGTAATTGAAAGCTTGGCTCCCACTTGTCTGTTTGCTGCCCAGGCACGTGCACAGCTTCAATAAATCAATGCTATTGGTAACCCTTTACGTCTGTTTGTCTTTTTAACAAATATTTAGCCAATTAAAGGCATTAAAAAGTGCATCTTTTAGAACCGCTCAAACTGTCAGTCAAACTTCACAACTCCGCCCCCTGAGCGCAGCGAACTTACGTTTTTCAGCACAGCAGTCAGAAACCAGAAACAGATGAACGTCTTTGTCTTGTAACGGTAAAATATCTTGTTGTTTGAATAAGTGCAACGTTGTCTTTATGAAATAAACACTAGTATGTCTATAAAGGTTCATATAATGCATTTGAGTTCTGTGACCATCACCACATGTGATGTCGTCGTTTTAATAATGAACAAATTGCACACATTCGCTGGTCAAAAACCCGCGGTGTAACTGCATTTGAGTGACACAAAGCAACTGAGTGATCCTTGTCAGTTAGGTAAAATATATTTATAAGAAATTTCTATTTTGATTTGATGACTATGTGCTGCTGATACACGTAAATTACATGATGCAATTTATTAACATTTCATATTATATAGCTTATGAGAATCATCAGGTCACTGTGTATTCTATATATTTTATCATGCAGAATGTAATGTGTGTGTGTGTGTGTGTATTAATATATGTATAATGCTAGTGAAGGGAACAGCTCAGGCCAGGGACAAATTAAATAATTTAAAGCACATGCCCCTCAAAAAGGTCTGTGTACGGCCCTGACACACACACACACACAAATGGCTTTATACGTGCAGATTGCGCAGTACGCATTTGTGATCCTCATGACACACACACACAAATCGCTTGTTACAGACAAAACGTTAAACACGCATTTGTAACATTTTTGATAGTATTTTATCTCCATAGATTTTGATCGGTGACATTCTCAGTACAATCATATCCTGACCTTTCAATAGACAGTTTTAGAGGTAGCACCTCTAGTGTTGCTATGCAACCATGGTCTACTTCCCATACAGATATGTGGTTTCCTGTCTACTCTTACAGCCTTACACGTCTCCTATTTTTGAGACAGGGTGAAAACTACACAACAATGTTTGGGCTTTTTTGGTGGGGGTTTACGGTTTAAGTTATGTTAGAAAGGTTTTGTTATGTGAACAGTTTGAACAATTTACAGTTCTTTGTTAAAGAAAGAAAAATGGCACACACCTTAATGTATACAAGGCATTAGTAATGACAGAGTAATCATTGATGTTTAGTTTTTGTAATTCCAGGTTGTTTTTGCACTACAACCACTTGGAGTAGCAGCAATAACAACTTTTTTTGCTTACTTGCTACCAGTTAGAACACTTAAGGTGTTATATTTGACTCCAGTTGGTGGTCCAGTAGGGCTTCATGTTCTGTCAACCAATGATAGCTGGAACGTTGGTCGTTTTTATTGCAGTTATTTTTGTAATTGTATTAGTATGTTAATTATTTGGTCTTGATTCAGCTGCTATAAGTTTGAAGAACCCTCCATAATTTCTTTTTTCCCCATATGTGACTGGACTTTGCACTGACCACAGCCACTGAAAGATTCCTCTTACTAAGTCAAACTCTGTTCTCCCCACAGAAATGAACCAGGGTTACAGATCATATAGTTGGGGAACATTTGTACGTATAAGGTGTTTTTACTGTGAATGTACTGTAACGTAATTTATTTGTTCATTTGGCTACAAAGTGGCATAAGCATATCTTACTGTGCAAGTAATGTTAAAATAAAGGCTTTAAATTGTGTCCTTACAGTGTTGTACAACTGAGTTGTTGAATTCTGAATAAGCTTATCATTGTTTGTAGTTTAGTAGTTTTTTAAATAATAGAGGTGAGGAAATATTGAAGCTTATCATGCTGTAAATTTTGACCTTACTTTTTTGAGGAGTGAAATTCAGTTCCCCTTCTGCCAGTTAAGATGAAAATGTGCAGTATTTCAAAATCATACTGAAATATTTAAAGTATCTGCTTCTCCCAGTTGATTGAAAATTATAGTTCATGCATCATTTTATCTGTTTCTTTTTGCACTTTGCTGGTGGTTGTCTTTTGCCTACTCTTTCCAGCACATCATCATTACTAAGAGTGTTATAAGTTAATGTTTAACCTTGGGTGCACAGCATCTTTGGTCTTTCACAAAGCTGACATTTATCAGTGCAAAGTTCAACTTCAATTTGGAAATAAAAAAGAGGGACCTCTTTCAATAATTATATTATTTTTCACTCTGTTTATTTCAGTATTTAAGGACCTGAACAAAATGGTTAATTTAAATTTCAAAAACAAGACAATGGAAATGCATTTTTCTCACATGGACTAAAGCCTGCGTTCAGAGTGATGACCCACTGCTGCAAATGTAATGAATCCATCTGTAGGCTATTGATAAGACCTTTGCTTTTCCCGAGTCAGGACTTTCTGCAGTGAAAAAGCTCTCAATCAGTCTAGCAGCAAAAACAGCTTTTCAAACTTTAAAGGTTTTAGCCGACTGTACTGCCTCCTGTCCGTGTTTTTGCAAAAGTGTTGAGAAGCAATTTAAAACCATTTCATGAGCCAACAGACAAAAGCCTTCATGTATGGACGAGACCTCAAGTCCCATGCAATTTATGTTTTTATATCACTGAGGAGAGGCTATGAACAATAAAAAGAACTCAAGTAGACTACAATTGATTAAAAAATAAATAAAAACATGTAACATTTACTTTAACTAGACATAATGTATTTTAGCAATTAAAGCAAGTTTGTATTAAAATGATAAAAAAGCAATACAGGAATAATCAGGGGTTTTTTTTCCTATGTTGACAAATTATTCTACTCCCAACCCAAAATGGACATCCTTCATTAGATCATTGTCAGTCATAAGGTAAGGCCTTCGATCTTTTACTGAGGACAGACCAGGTTGCAGACATGCACACGAAGTTATCTATGACAAGTTCTGACTATTTAGTTGTCAAATGGGTCTGCTGTGATTCCTCTCTTCCCATAGTGGCTTTTCCTCTGGACTGCTTCTGGCTTGATTCTTGACATTAGGAGCCTAATAGAGCTTTTTCAGTTAACATCAAGAAGTTGTGTCATGTTAAAGAACCTTCTCAGTCATTCCAACATTTCACCACAAGATGGAAACAAAAGATCAGACAAGAATGCTTTACAAGTTGAATGGTATTCTGCTTTGTGTTTCACAAAATACTTATTTGTAGTAGTAGTAGTAATAGTAGAGATAGTAATAGTAGTTCTGATTTAATTATAGGGTCTGTTTTTTCCACTACATTTTAAGTATTTTCTGTTTCTGTACAACTTGCATTCATTTGAAATAAAAGAAGTTACTATAATTCTGTATGTTAGATCCGTTTATAAATATTATTCAACTGTTATTTGCTTTTAATATATGTTCTTTTCCTTTGTGTTGGAAAAAAGCCATTTATTGGGAAAGGAAAAAGTGCTCTTTTCCCCTATTTGTCATTTGGTTATATTTGGGTCAAAGTACATGCTGCACTCAGGCTCAGTCTTCCCATTTTTGCCACCTCACGTTAAAACACATTTTCATAAGTTGATCAGAGTTTTGTCATTGGATTGCTGATCATCCTGGAATGCTTTTGTTAGGTATTTTTAGTCAGATAGATATTGGTTAGATACTTTATGTATTAGAAATGTTTAGTGGAGATAGGATGTCTAGTTAGACTGTTAAATGCTTAGTCATGCTTATGAGTTTCTACAGGGTACATCTGGTCAAGGATAACTAGAGAGAAAAGTTGATGACTGTCAGCAGACAGGATGTTTAATATTATTATTATGACGTGTATAACTGTAGCCTTAGCCATAATATGTTCTTATGTTTAATGTCATGACAACCCTAACCCACTAGAGGTCG
>NW_018127886.1:2386502-2430297 GCF_001952655.1 Monopterus albus | reverse complement strand
GAGGTGCAAGATACCTGAGCGTGTAATGTTAATTTTACCTGTGATCCTTTGAATAAATCAGCACTGTTTTGAAGTTACTTGGACTGTCTCGTCTCTCAGAGTTAGCATGGTAAGACGGACCATATCCTGCACTTTGCTGTGGGTTACTTTTTATATGTGCCTTTGCATTTATGCATTTATGCATTTACAAGAAGACACCTGTACAAACGTGTGTGTGTGTGCGCACGCGTGCCTGTTAGTAGGTCTGCTGGTACAATCTGGCTTAGTAAACATTTGGCCAGAGCCTTGTGTACCATGTTCTAATTGTAGTGCACTACTTCCTACCAATTAATGAAACACAGCTTGAGCTTTAAAGGGAAAACCCAAAGGGTTCACTGTCTAGAGGCCTCTTTGAAATATGATCTGGAAAAATTAATAACTTGGCCATCCAACATTATGCAAGCAAGTAATGTTTTTTTTTCTGTTTTTGAACTCACACTACGTATAGTTTTATCAGGTCAAGGTAAGATTATGATGAGATGAGAAAAGCCTTTAACTGGACAGCAGAGGGCAGCGTGGTGGTGCAGAGACATGTTTTTCACTTAATATTTACTAATAGTGGAGGAAATACTTAAGGAAATATCACACTGTAAAATAGGCCTGGTGGGTTCAGGGTACAAGAAAAATCCTGCATTTCAAATGTTACGGTACAAAAAACTACCATGAAAAGTATCAAACATAAAGTATTAAAGTACTGTTTGCAGAATGGCACATTTCACATTAACGTATATCATATTATTAGATTATAATTGGTGATGCCTTGTCTTCATTATTTTAATGCTGCAACTGCCAAAGGTGGAGCAAATATAATTGACTTTATTGCTGGGTGGCTTGTAAATTTCATAGTCTTATGAATATACCGGATTTGGAATAGTTGATCTGATTTTGAAAAGCAAATAGATGTACTAGAGTAAAAACTACAATATTTGCTTGTAAAATGTAGTGAAGTCAAAGTATGAAGAAGCAATAAATGAAAATACTCCAAACTACACTACTTAGTCACTTTTTACCACACTTATTTACTGTACATCCTGAGGTAAAATACATCAGTAGCAAGTTAATATATTCCTAGGTGTTTGCTCTTATAAAAACACATTTGAATGGCATTCATGGTGCATGTCGAATAAACCAGGATTCTACAGGTCCTAACAAATGTAATTCTTTGCTGTGGCAAGAACTTCCTTTGTCTTTGTTGCCATTTAAATCCTGTATATTTTTTTCATGTTTCATCTCAGTGCTGAAATACAGGGTTGCAGCACCTCACCAGATACAAAGACTGCCCTTCTTCTCTCTTTAGTATCTGACAGTTGCTGGCTTCACATTCCACACTGTTTCTCCCTCAAATGTCCTGCAGTCATACTTGATTCACTGAGAAGTTCTGTTTGTAGAGATATATTTATTGTGAAAACAGCCACTGGATGTTACTGATAAACACAAAAGTCATTCATAAAATAATTTGTGCAGTGTCTTTTGGGTTACGATATGGCATTTTAAGGCAGAATGGGATGACGTTGACTGTACATATCTGCATATTCAAGTACATATTTCAAAAGATTTAAATATCCAAAGTATTTTAACAAACTGTTCAGTGCATGTTATATTTATCTGTACTGCAAACAACAAACAGCAGCTGAATAAATATTACTATTCCAATATTTCAGCATATATGACAACAAACAGTAACAGCAAGTAACAGTTAATGTCTGTCATGTAATGTTTTAATTCAGTTTTGTTTACACTAAATACACAATGACATTGTCTATTGTATTTGTCTGATATAAAGTTCCCTGAATTGACTAATAAGTGACTGTTTACTAATAACAGCTTAAAGTGAGTCAGTAGTGAGTCCAGTATCTGTGAGAAAACTGTAATGTATTATCCAGTTCATGTGCTACAACAGGCTACTGCTTTTTTTGAAACCTTGGTGCACAATCTGGACCAAATGCTTGAGTGCCCTTATGACGTTGAGAGACATGGTCTCAGCTCATAAAACAAAAATAAAAGTCACTCTAGCCCCAGACACATGATTGATGTGAGCGTGACTCGTCGCTGTCCAGCTGCTTCATACCCAAACAGTAGTGGTGTTCTCTGCAGATTTTTCCTAGGGCAGACAACAACCGTCTGAGTAGTTAGAAATCAAAGTCTTTTGTAAATCTGGAAACATTTGGTAAATGGTCTTATACTTGTATAGCGCCTTTCTATGCTTTTACAGCACACTCGAAGTGCTTTCACATTATTTGGCCATTCACCCATTCGCACTCCCAAGCACTCACGCATTCACACACCGGTGACATCACCGGGAGCAACTGGGGGTTCAGTGTCTTGCTCAAGGACACCTCGACATGTTGACTGGACAAGCCGGGACTCGAACCGCTAATCCTCCGGTTAGAAAACGACCCGCTCTACCTCCTGAGCCACAGCCGCCCCCAAATTCTGCATTATAACTTACTTTCTGCTGTTGAATATACGTCACGGCATCATGAACAGTGACAAAAATATGTTGAGGATTCATGTAGTTCATCAGACCACTTGATGTTAGGATCTTTAATACCCTCTCTAAGGGAGATAGAAATCATTGCTCACATTGATCAGTGAATTCTGACAAATGTAATCTGCATTAAGTAATACACAGTTAACCTAACAAAGAAAACATTTATGAAACAGATAATCCACATGCATAAATCTTACCATTGCAGTTTGCCAAATATACATGAACTCCTACTTTCTGGCATTCAGTACACATCTGTATAAAACCAAAGGCAATCAATCATGTTGACATAACTCACAAAGAAATGGTATGGAACCATATGAGGTGAAATGTATGTCATGTCATGCTTTAGCAAACTAACCTGTGTGAAGAGTCTTGCTCCAGCAATGTCGACAAATATCACACTGCTGCAATCAATTAACACTGCCTGTACTTCACTCTCAGATGTTTCTGCAAAACAAAAAAAGAGCTTTCCTAGAAATGCAGTAAAAACAATCTACAAATATGCACAGTAAACTAGTTTTTGGAACTGTATGTATATTTGTCTTATC
The DNA here is from genome assembly GCF_001952655.1 of Monopterus albus. NCBI lineage: Eukaryota > Metazoa > Chordata > Actinopteri > Synbranchiformes > Synbranchidae > Monopterus > Monopterus albus. Next base: position 2,427,219 of record NW_018127886.1, on the reverse strand, counting down.
CACACATTCAACTGTAAAAGTTGTTATTTACCTGAGTTAAAGAACTCGTTTTCTGAGGAAAATGATGTGTTTGCAATGCCTCTGTCCTAAAGACCAATGGAAGAAACAATAAGATACTGAACATAAACTGAATTCTATGAAGTCTGTCTATTTTTTTTCTTCGCAGCTCATTCTGTGATTGCAATTGTCATACCACAGTGCTGATGGTGACCTCTCTCTCCCGTTTCTCTAGGGTTTTCCTGGCCTTCTCCTTGCTGCGTATCTTCTCTGGCGTCAGGCCCAACAGCCTGCTCATCTCCTCCCTAAAGAAGCTACGGTTGCCATAATATATAGGCCCATTATAAGTCAGGATCTTCACCCCAGGGACCTCATAGCACTGAAATGAAAACAGGGTTGTTTCACCTTCATTCTAGATTCTAGAATAGTCCTGCTGCATTGTCATGGAAATTCTGATTGTCACTGGTTTGCTAAATAAGAATTTAAGATATTATATATCTTTATCGGTATCTCAAAATGTCCTTAAGTGGATTGTTTATTTGAACATAATGGCAAAAGGGTGAGAGTATCCTCTCACCTTGCTGTTGTTCTCCAGGGGTCTGTAAATTTCTGTGTTGTTGGCTCGGCCAAGAACTGAACAACCAGCCCTGTTGAATCATGGGTCATCAATTTCACATTATGAAACATGACACGTGAACACACTTGACCTGACAGATATGTGATATAACTCTTGTAGTTTTTTTAAGATGACTGTGTCTTCATTTATAAATTCTCAGATTACAGTACATGGTATTTCTTACAGTGGAGAAGCAATAGCTGGATTGTACTATAATATTTGTGCAGAAGAAATGGAAAATGTACCTTTGTGTGCGACAGATGACGGTCATCATAGAAAAAACCACCCCGATGGCTAGGCCAAGGTCCACGTTAAGTACTACTACAGATAGCCAGGTTACCACCCAAACCAGCTACACAAAAACAGACCACAATAACCTTTTGTCAAGTCAGGATGTAACAAACAACAATGGAAGCATGTCAGTGAAAATATGGTTAATTCCAGCCAAGCAATCAATGTGAAAGGGGAAGGAGGCAGTCCATTTATCTGATGTGCTACCTGTGCTCATGTTCCCATGTCACTAGAGGAGTTTTCATTCCAAATAACCTTATGGGTTTTGTTTAAAGATCACAACTTATAAATAATCGCAAGAATGAAGTCTACTTTCCTGTTGTTATTGGAATTTGATTCATATAGGGAGCATAGAGAAAATACTGCTAAAAGCATATAATGTTTCATTCCAGATAAGGTGATTGAGGCACAGTTTTTCAATGTTTTAAGCCTGACCGCAGCTTGATAAGGATACTATGATCTGATATATTAATTAAGAAATGATAACAAGGGAGTTAATTAACCATCATCCTTCCATTCTCTTGAGTTTTATTCTTGTACATAGGAACCAAATAGCCTTATATTGCTAATACATGGCCTTACAAAGTCAATCTTGCTGATTCTCCACAGCTCAGGTAAATCCTGGAACTGCAGGAACATCTGCCTGAGGCTGGTGACGTTGATGCATGCCAGAACTGCCTGAGGAGAGATAAAGGATGAGGTAAGTGCACCTTCTCTCTTTCTCTGTCCAATGCTTGTAGAGATACGAACACATCAACACACCTTGGGTAGGAAGTAGAACAGTGGTCCAATCAGCAGCAAGACGATCAGAACAACTAGGCTGGTAAATAAGCCAGAGAGCTACAGAAACATACACACACACATCACTTACTTCAGATCGAAGTATTACCCATAAGCATGGCTTCTTATCTGGAACACTTTCTGCATTTACAATATGAACATTCACATGCCAGCAAATCTTAAATCATTTTGTGCCTTTCACACAAAGAGCCAACCACTGGCTTGTGAGTGTGACACAACAGATGCACAGAAGCAACTGTATTTCAAATACACTACCTGTGTAATTCCTCCAGCACTCTCGAGAATATTAGTGGTGGCAAGAGTGGCTGAGCTGGGAAAGCAGTTGAAAAAGGAGGACACTGTGTTGGAGACACCATGGGCCAGCAGCTCCTATCATCAAACATACGTTCAACACAAAAAGTTAAGAAACTGGTGAGGATCTGTTCATTAAAAAAAAAACACAGCTGCCACATTCTCACACCTAACCTGGTTTGGATGTATGGAATATCCATGTTTATCAGCATAAATCATTGCCAGTGAGACTGACACAGCATAACCAACAAATGTTATGGCTACCGTGTCTCCAACAATGTCAGGAAAAGTGTGCAAGGCAGGCATTCGTGGCCCTGGGAATCTGAGGAGGACAGAGTTAAGTCAAACTACTGGAGGTGAGTGTATTCATCAGTGTTTGTTTTTTTTTATCTAAAAGTTTACCCAGCTGGAATAGAGCCAACTATCTCAATGTTGTAGGCAGAGTCCAGAGATGAGGCATAGGTCACACCTGTGGCAATAATCACCTGAAGAAAGAAGCAGAAACCCGTAACTTATAACCTGTTATTAACATTGGAAGTATTAATATACACTCAGCATTCATAAATCCAGTTGACTAACCGTGAGGATCTCCACAGGGATCGGGGTACGCAGGCGCTCACGGCAACGCACGTTGATCTCTTTAACTGGGACCAGGACAGCCAAACACACCACGGAGATCAACAGCTCAGCCGTGTTGGTGTGAGGCAGATTCTTCATCACCGACGCTAAAGTCTGTGCACACACGTCAGTGAGCTGTGAGAACACAACACCAAATGCCCAAACAATAACACAATGGATACCTCATCATGAACCATTGCTTACCTTGAAGAGGGAGAAAGTCCCAGTGTGGCGAGGGAGCCGCAGCCCCAGCATGCTTTGCAACTGAGAGATGGTGACATGGAAGGCAGCGGCACTGGTGAAAGCCTTAACAATTGGCTCTGACAGATAGGTGGAGAGGAAGCCCAGTTGAAGACCAAACATACAGAGCTGGGACACAAGACATTAATTTAACACCATGAGTGTCAGCCAATCATGTCTGTGAGTCACAAACAGAAAGATCAGCCATCTCAGCTTCATTGTTCATTTTGTGACTTAGACTTTGTCCACCCATCTTACCATAATAATTCCTGAGAGGAGGGCTATAGCTGAGGCCACTCCAATTCTCTGGGCCTCAAAGTCAGTCGCTTCAGACAAACTTGAGTTTGGTTCCAGAGGAGTGGGAACCAGCTGCTCCACCACAGTGCCAGTCATCAGACTGACAACAGCAAAGGTACCTGAGAAAAGACCTATTGCCTCAGTAACACTGACACTTCACGTTGAATTCCAAATGCAGGCACAAGATAATGCAACTATTTGCAGTAATTACCAGAGTGACGATGTTTGTTATGCTTCTTTAGAACATATAACAGATGTTATGTGGACACAGATCTTACCTGTGGACACATGGCGACCTGTGCCAAAAACCATATAGAGGACCACAGGAAAGAAGGAGGTGTAAAGGCCAAATATTGGTGCCACAGATGTGAGTAAAGCAAAGGCCATACCTGATTATGGAAGGACATTCAAAAAGAGAGCTTATCAGTAAAATCTGTTTTTCTAAATCTATGTTCAGAATGTGAAATCAGTCTTTAAGGCTTTTAAGGCTGAAGCATGGGAAGTGATACAATAATAATAGGTTTTATTTGTTTTAAATGTGAATGTGTTTGCCCTATCATCATAGTTTCTTATCACTTATTCTAACTTTGTAATACTTTCTCAGGTAATCTGGATAATAACCAATACTAATTAGTACAGTTATATTATTTATCACTTATTTAAAATTCTTCAAATCATATTCGCGAAAGCAAGACCTTTCCCTTTTTTGTGCAGACTAATTAATTGCACTTTAATCGTGATGATGCTATTGTTTACTCACCTTGCGGAATGTGAAGGATACCGACGGTCACTCCCGCTATTGAATCTCCTACAATCCATTTCTTTAGCTTGTATCTCGGCAGCCAGTTGAAAATGGGGACTCTCTGTTTCAACAGGTGATGGCAGGCTCGCCTTGAACACCTGCACCTCCCGACGAGCTTTTCCCGAAGCCGCAAACTTCCATTTGTGCTCTCCTCGGAGCCGTATGCCTGTTTGAAGCGGTCCTCCGTGTAAATGCCCCTGTACACGGTCACGGGGGCGCTCATATTGACCCTTAGAAGACTGGTAATAGTTCACCAGGCTATATAACGGACTCTGGCCTGACCTCAGAAGCCATTGCATTTTCCTGTCAGGCTCTTTTTAGCCAATGACATGGCTGAAAGCTCAACCTTGTTTGTTACAATGCTGGACAACTTTTTTCACATCTTTATCCTGCCTCAGACAACATAAAGGTGTACTGCTTTTTCCTGCAAAATTCCTCTGGGTCCTACTGCTAAAAGGAGTTTTTTTTAGCAGCAAGCAGAAAGGCAGGGAATTTGGCCTTCCTTCTCTCACAGCCCCTCCTTCCACACACACACACACACACACACACACACACACACACACACACACAGAGCCCATCCTCCTTTATGTTCTGCTTCCACAGAGCTGTGCGGGAGGTGCAAGCTCAGAGGAAGCATCGTTAACTCATACAATGCATGGCACTGTGAAAGGCCTAAAGAGATCAAATCATATTAGTGGTAAAGCTCAGGGGTAATCTCAAACCATGTCTGTCAGCAAGGAGTTCATTTCCGAGAAGGATGGATGTCTGTAATGAGTAGGTGTTTAAATTGTGTATAAGGAAGAGTCTGCTACCAATGAGACCCCTGTGAAACTCAATCAGACATAACAGCCTGGTTCATGGATCAAACCACACGTTGGCTCTGGTCAGACTGTGTGTGATGAGTGAGATGGTTTTGTCAAACAGGAGTGAAGACAAGGGTGCTTTGGATAAATACAAGATAAAACAAGACCTATGTGTCTGCTCTCTAGTTTTTCTCCTTGAAACTATGAGTGAGTATGAAACTGAAGGAAATTGCAATCACAAGAGGTTCAGTCTGATTCTGGTAATTATTAAAAAGGAAATTAAAGGAAATGGAAAAATTATTTCTGGTGTAAAGCCAGATTTGGGTGCTGAGAACAAATTTCTCCCATCTCATGAATGACATCTCGAGTCCCATGTGGCTACGTGAGGACGTGTATGTTTTTCTGTTTGCATTGGAGAACACTAAAGGGTTCTGACTTGAATGGGCCCAGACCTTGAACAGAGGGGCAAAATGTTTAAAGCTGCAAATTCAGAATGTACTGTGCCACACATTAAAATTTGGAACAAAGATGGCAGCATCTTTTATTGCATTTGTAAAGTTGTATTAAAGTCATGTCACTTACATTGTAATTTCCGAATCTGCATAAGCACATTTAAGTGATTCGTTCTGTTATACATGCATGAGGTACATCACTGTTTGTTTTCATCTCCGTGTCTAACCTCCCCTCTAGCAGGAGCTGAATCACCTTGCTTGTCAGGCAGGTTTGCACAGCATGTTTGGGTTTGGGAGGTTTGTGTGCCCCTCTTTGCAATCTATAATACTGTTCTCTGCATATAGTATGTTTGCAGACACTTTGTGCACATGGATCTTTTGTACCAGCTTTAGAGACCAAACAAACTCCACTGCGAGCTAGATACAGTACATTCTGCCTGACATTATATTGCCTTAAAAAGGTGTGACAGCAAACAGTTACCTATTTGTACATGAGGCAGACATCAGCAGACATGGGGCAACACTAACATTCATTAAGAGTTGTGTTTCTGGCCACCTGATAAATATAAGTAATACTCACTCTTCCTTAAGCTCTGTTTTGGTCTCCAACAACCCCTGAAAAAAAAAAATACAAATTAATCTTTGTGCCACAAACAGAGGCCTACTGCTTCTGCTGAGAAGAGGGACTGAAGCATACCCAGCATTTGCAGCTATTACCTAAACCAAAACACCAAGCCAAAAGGACCATCCCAGTCTCACGTGAAAATGTAGAATAGTTATGTTGGTCCACATCTTAAGCCGTAGCGGTGTCACAATAACAGGGCGGTGTTTTAAAAGAACCAAGGGTCTGTCCTTAGCCTTAATCATGTAGTTTCTCTGCCTAAACCTAACAATATCTAGGGTCACTCCCGGTGTGGCCGGTGGGTGGTAGATGGGATCTGATGACTGTGTACCAACCTGGCTGGTGGAGGCTGGAAGGGTAGCAGGGCCGGCCCAGGCTCTGTTGGTGCCCTAGGCGAGATTTTAGATTCCCCCACCCTTTAAAAAATTTCAGAAAATGCTGATTTTTCAAAACTTTACTAGAATATAACATAACGTAACATAACATTACAGACTGATAAGTACTAACATAAATTCGTAAATAATTTGTGATAATAAATTTGACTTACAATCACCTGAAGAATCACACAAAAATTAAATTAGAAATTAAAGTGCAAATCAAGTAAAAAGTCCAAAAAATACTATTATATTCAGAATTTCAGAACAGTTTCAAAACTGAACACGCCTGGATTTCTTTGCAGCAAAGTCATCAATGACTGCATCAAATGACAAATTCTGAGAAACATTATTGATGCTGATGACAGCAAGTCCACTGAGATGCTCTTGGGCCATGGTAGACCTCAAGTAGGTCTTAATCAGCTTGAGATTTGAAAAGCTCCTCTCTACACCTGCCACAGTCACTGGGATAGTCACACTTATCCTCAGTGCCACCCACATCTACAGTATCTATATTGTTCTTTTTTCTGTTCCTCTTCTTTGCGTTGCTTCCTGCCTTGTGCCCCTGATAATTTTCTTTTTTCACTCATTTCACATAAAAATGGCACTTTCGAAGCACATATTTTAACAGCGTGCTCCATGCATTGTCAGTGCGTTATGATGATGCATTATAATTACATCATGAAGCAGAAAGTGTTTAAATTAGTACGACATGTTTTCAAATCTTATGGTGTTTCATTGATGTCAATTTTATTTTATTTTAACATTATTTTAATCAGTCCAATGATCGATCAGTACTAAAATTGTTAACTGCCAGTAATTATTTTGCTTATGGGTGTAGGGCGCTCTTCTGAGAAAAAAAAAAAACTTTCATGTGGCGCACCCCCCGTCATTTTGCACCCTAGGCAACTGCCTATTTCGCCTATTTCATGGCCTGGCCCTGTCCCTTTGTTTTGTCTGCTGGTAAACAGGCATAAAAACCTAAATTGTTTGTGTTTGAGAATGCAGTTTTCAGGGACCAAAAAACAAAAAGGGAGGTGAGAGAGGCAGGTGCAGCCGAGCAAACCTGACACTAACAAGCTCTGTAGAGCTGCAGAGTTGAATCGTAACTGAAAGTTCATTACTGTATGTTCATTACATGTAGTCATTTGTTTAATTGCTAATATAAACAATATCTATATTAGTGGGGCTTTAATGTTATTGATATGAAATCATGTTCATTTTTATACGACATGTCTCCTTATGAGCTCAGAGGAAGCCATCATTTGAAAGGGAGTGTTTGGTCATCCCACATACAGAGACACTGCTGGGGACAGGTCAAGTGATTTAACCCTGATAAATGTCTATAAATTAAACTAAGGAAAACAATGGCTAATACCAACCAAAACATTTGTCCATGCTGTCCAAGAGAAAACCTTTCTAAAGATGTAACTGGACTCAGACAGGGTGTAGGTCAAAGGTTCAGTGATGCATCACTGAGGTAAAGCGTTGGGTGGACACCCCCCAAAGTGTCAATGTCTCCCTGTCTCAGTAATGTTTTCAACAAAATTAAATAAACAGACGTGTGTGGAGAGTTGTTTTTGTTCCCATGTTGTATTCCTAGAATGTCTGTGTTTCTGGCAGAGAGGAGATGCAGTGATATAAGGAACTTCCATTAAATGCCAGGAATGTGGGCCATTGTGTTGATCAGCTCCAGAGGATTTATGAACATACTGACGGCGTGGTGTGTCTGCAGGCTGTTTAAACAAGATATTAATCTGTGGTAAAAGGAACAATGTGTTGAATGGAAAAGGATATGGAGTGTTAACCCCAAACTAGACAAAACCCTTCTCCTCCATCATAATACAGACAGCTCTTTATAAATGTAAACAATGATGAAATGTGAAGTGGCACCAAAAGCCATTTGTGCAATCCAGTGTGCATTCACTTAGCTTAACAGTAACAACAAACAAGGTCGCAACACCTTTTTATGTAGACAAACTGTGTCAAGTGATATGACTATTTTAAATTAAAAATCACATTGTGTAAGATCACATTAGGTTTGTGAATGTTAAAAATTAGATGAAAATTAATATTTTTCTTCTACAATGTAGTGCTGGATGTGTCGTTTCCAGGTTCAGCGTCATTAGTGGGCATTCAGACTGAATGCGGTCAAATGGTCAACGCAGCTCCTTTGCCGTGTGATGTTGCCGTCCAGTGCAGCGAAGGTTGAACCAGATCCCACGTTTTTGCCGCACAGGGCTGCATCACTTTGCCGGATACCCCTGCAGTACTGCTGTGGGCTGTGGTGAACTTGGTCCCCCATGGAAATGAATGGTTATGGTTGTGTTTTTTCACACCTTTGAAATTCAGTTTGAATGTGGCCTTATTGTTTTGGAATAACAACATTTCCTACAAGTAATTACTTGTGAAAACATTCACTTTGATGGCAACTGTAGTTGTGTTTGTCAGCATATCTCATGATATCACTTTCCTTGACCCATTAGCATTAATCAAATTATAAAAATATCTCATCCATCCTGTCTCCTTCATGCTCAGTGTGTGCCCTGATTCTGCATGGTCTTTCTATTATTCTCATCCAGGGAGAGGCTCCAGTCATTTTGTGGCCGATGGTTCCTGCTATTGTTCTCTATCTGCTTTATAGGATGCTTGTCCCAACCCTCCATTGCATGTTACTTTGGAAATGACCTTGTTTATGAGGCTAACTGCTGGCAGCCAAACATCTCCTTGTGTCCCTGTCTCCTTACATCTCCCAACCCTTTCCTTTAGCTGCTCCTTTCCATAAATTATTGAGTCTCCTTCAAGCTGTCCAGGGGTTTTTTTCAAGGGTTAAGAGCTGAACGCAAACCAGGAATTTGTCTAACAGCCCTTTGATGTGAATTGAAAGGTGTATATATTAGAATCGCTTCTCAGGCTCTATTGTTTGGGCAATATAAAATTGAAACAAAAATACTGTGCTAATTTTTCTACTTCCTGACTGTGCCTGTAATTAGCTGTCTTGAATTCCCAGGGCAACACACTTTAATGTAATTACTTTTTTCCAAATAACTGTGAAGGATTTCCCTCCTGTTTTTATTCTCAAACATCTAAGGCCACGGTTGTAAGTGGATATAATGATAATTATTTGAAGTTCGGGAGGGGGATCAAGTTGAACTACACCCCTTCCCTTCCCACACTATTTAAACCCATAGAACAGGCACACTTCCGCTTCCACTTAAACAGCTCGAATGACGTATATGTGGTTATTCACCAATGGATTGTTCAATTGTGTCCACATCCGACGACAGATTGTTTCTTGTCCATTGCAGGATCGTCTCAACTTCAGCTTTTTTGAAGGTAGTGCTGCTGATCCTGCTCCACCATCTGCAGAACCTTCTGCATTCGCCACCTGCAGGCCACTCGCATCCTGCTCAGCAGGCTGTAGCTACCTCATACTTCTCTTGTTCTTCTTTGGTTCCACAAGGATTCCTCCAATCTTTCTCCTATGATTCTCGTGCTGCCAGTTGCAACTTCCTTTTCAGATTTTCAATCCATTCCTTCTTTTTCTCGATCACTGGGCACCAGGCTGCTCGCTGTTCTCTCTTTCTCGAGCACCGGGCTGCCTACTTCTGTCCTGTCTCCTCTTCCCCTCGCACCGAGGGAGCTTGTCTTTGCCCAGAGGGCCACACTTCAGCCACTGTCATTGTGGCAGCAGCCTTCCCCATCCTGGTCCTTTTTCTGTTTCTTCTTCTTTTCCCTTATCCTTTTCTTTTCCAGGTGCCAGATCGCCTCCTCAGGTCCTGCAGTCTTTCTCACTTGTTTCCTCCTTTCTGTCTTCTTCGAGCACCGGGCTACCCACTGTGTTTTCACCCTGTACTGGCACCTGACACCGTTCTGCAGGCACCAGGCTGACTGCTTCTTTCCTCTCCTACACTAACACCGGGCTGCTACCTGTCCTTTCCTTGCAGGCACCAGGCTGTCCGCGGCTTTCCTGTCCTATACCAGCACCGGGCTGCAATCTGCTTTCTCCTCCACCAGCTTCCACTGCCACAGCTGCCATATTAGGCACTTCAACTTCAAAAACAATGCCTCCATTGTTTCCACAGCCCACGCCACTGCCTTGCCACAGGCGGCTTCTCCTCCATCAGCCATGGGTGCTTTTTCAACACCGCTGACCAGCAGCTGCCCTCACTTCCTACTCAGCCTGCCATGCCTCTTGCGGCCCCTGTACCATTCATATTTCTTCATCCCCTCCTTCATCAGTTACGTTCCTCAACTCTCACTTCAGCCACGCCTTCTCAGTGTGTGCCTCCTGTGTGGCCATCTGCCCTTCTCAGCAGCTCCTCAGTTGGCTTTGGGGGCATGTGGGGCAAGAAATGGTTCCCCAATTTGTGACCTCTGAAAATGATTCATTTTTTAAAAACTGTATCATCTGCCATATTTGAAATCTACCCAGTCATGATAGCTGCCCTACTCTGGGGTGAGTAATGGAGTTGCAAATGTGTTTTATTTTGATCTATTCTCCCTCTCTGGTATCATCCCTGATCTTTTTTCAGGCTGCTCATTATGGATCGGTCCTACCATTACAGTTTTTGCAAAAAGGAATCCTGGACCACCTTATCAAGACCACAGGCCACTGAACTCCGCAAGCTTATCTCCTCTATGTATGATCTAAACCTCAAGAGATAAAAAAAAAAAACATTCTGTCTCCACTTATTTGCTAGAAGGTTTTGGGAGTCTGCCAGTTCCCAAGAGTGGCAAGGACCTCTTGCCTTCCCTAAAACAGCAAGTGTATAATCATTACATCTCACTTCATTACATCTTTGTGAGGGCAGGTCCCAGCTAGTGAAAGCATGAAGTTGTCCAGAGTCTTTAATACTGTTTGAAATTACTATTTGCATTTTTTATAACCTTTGCTAGGTGTCAGATTGGGCTAATTTACAAATCATATTTTGAAAACACAGGGTAGAGATTTTGGAATAACAACAGAAGTGCTGTAGACACAGTGTCTTGTCCCATTTTCACTTGATTTATCACACTGTGTAAAATATTAGTTAATGTGCACTTAAAGCAGGTTTGAGAGTGAGTTGCTGACCTCCACCACACCTGCACAAGTCATGTCCCTCCATCAGGCATCTAGGTCATGCATCTCCTGGGTGGGTAAGGCAGTGCTTGGCAATAGTGGGGAGGAAAAACTCCCTTTAACAGAAGAAAACTCTGACAGACCCCGGCTCTTGGTGGGCAGTCTTCTGCCTCGACCGGTTGGGGTGAGTGGATAGAAAGAAAAGCATCAAGACACAGCAAACACATCAACAAACAATCAAGCACTGGACAGGTTGATGTGGCTGATGACTGCTCATCAGAAACGTAGAGCTCCAGAGCCAGGGCTGCCTGCAGAAAGGTACAGGGAGAGAGAGAGAGGACACACTACAGGAGAGAGGAGACACACAGTTAGTGACGTTTGAGAGGAGAGGAGAGCATCATGGGAGACCCCTATCAGTCTAGGCCTACAGCAGAATAACTAAGGGAAGACTCGGGCCCTAACTATTAGCCTTATCAAAAAGGAAAGTCTTAAGTCTAATCCTAAAGGCAGAGATGGTGTCTGCCTCCCAAACTGAGACTGGAAGCTGGTTCCACAGGACAGGAACTTGATAGCTAAAGGCTCTGCCTCTCATTATACCTCTATAGACTCTAGGTTATCATTGAGGTAACAACACAGTAGTATATCTTAAGCTGGGTTAAGCACATTTTCACACCACCATTTCCATCTGATTTAGTGAAGGGTGGGTAATCTACAGTAGCTGTTTGGTCTCCTACCACTGAAGGCAGTGCACTTCAAAGAGCATGATCTCTTCTGTGGCAAACATACCAGAACACACAAGAAAAAGGCCTTGCCTAAGCAGCCTGTCATCTGAAGAGCACTAAAGGTAGGACCTGGACTCCCGTTTGACCTTCCTTTCTTTCTTTGCTGATAGTCAATGTCCTGTCTGTCCCCTTTCTGGATCTGGTTCCATAAATGGAACAAAGCACTCACTTGTGTTTAGTGTCATCTAGCATATTTCTGTCTGATAGTTAAAACGTGCCCTTGGTAACCCACAGTCTTCAGGTATATGGTGTTTTTCTTTATCCTTAATCCTCACACAGTTCAACTGTTTTGCTCTACAGATTTTATCACATTTAGAACAACAATTAGGTTTTCTAAACTATGTAGGGGGGCTGTTTTGAACCACTGAGGCCTTGGGTTGAATGGAGAGTCTGGTTATGGTATGTGTCACTTCCTAACCCATAGCAAAGCATTGTGTAGCTCAAGTATACAACAATAACACAGCCTTGAACCACACTGTAAGAGCCGCTGCTGCACCGTCTGCTTCACCTCAGCGTGTCTGTCAAAATTCACTTTCAGGTGTAGAAAACTTGGAGAATTCAGCGTAAAGAATAAATTAGATTTCCCTGGGTTATCATTGAAAGCCTTCAGGCAACACTCTGATAGTTTTTTGGAGCTGGTGTATGTACACTACAAGAAAAGAATTAATCCAGATGAAATACACATAAAATAACCAGTTAGAAAAATGTAAAAACAGAAAAAAGCTCTCCATCTGAAAATGACATGTTGATGCACATGAGTACTGTTAGGTATTTTTAGTCAGATAGATATTGGTTAGATACTTTATGTATTAGAAATGTTTAGTGGAGATAGGATGTCTAGTTAGACTGTTAAATGCTTAGGCATGCTTATGAGTTTCTACAGGGTACATCTGGTCAAGGATAACTAGAGAGAAGAGTTGATGACTGTCAGCAGACAGGGTGTTTAATATTATTATTACGACGTGTATAACTGTAGCCTTAGCCATAATATGTTCTTATGTTTAAGTCACGACATGTTACTAGAGGTCGTGAGAATGTTTTTAGCTACACACCACTTAATCAACAGACACACACACATTGATTTGCTTCATGTTTTGACTACTGCTATGACCAGCTGCAAAGCTGGTAAGAGAGACGTCTCGGTTGACGTTTCTGTGTAGTATGGGGCTAGCCCAACCGAGGGGATATAATGTATAGGCCTGGTGGGTTCAGGGTCTTTCATCTTACATCTGCCTGTGTGCAGGTTGGAGGTGCAAGATACCTGAGCGTGTAATGTTAATTTTTACCTGTGTTCATGGAATAAATCAGCACTGTTTTGAAGTTACTTGGACTGCCTCGTCTCTCAGAGTCCGTATGGTAAAAAGTACCGGATACAACAGTACATTTCTGCATATAGTACTAAAAGATGTAATTTCTGCATGTTTGATGCACATAGATGCACATTCACACAAATCAGCCACAGTGATAAGAGTTGAAGGGAATGGGATTTTGTATTCATCCACTATAGTGACGCTAGAATTACGTTTTGTGCATGAGACTCTGATGGAGTGGGTCCTTGAGAATCACCAGTGCAGTCAAGCTCTTCTGCAAATCTGAAGGTCACCAACTAGAAGTGAAAAGCCAGCTTTTGTCTACACCTGTCTAATATAAAAGACCTATAGTTTGAAATTGTGCATCTGCCACTCTTACATTAATTGCTGCACCACGCTGGCAGGTGTATTATCAGGAACTACAGGGGGCTTAGAAAAAGACTGGTGGGAGTGGATTGACCCTTTAAATTTGAATTCCTCTATGGATGACATTGTTTGCTTGACAAAGTGGACTGCATTTAAAAGCATTCACCTCTTCCACCTGCATAAGACAAACTGACCATAGAAGGCAATATTTCTTTTGTCTTCTTGCAAAACATTCAAAAGGAAATTAAGACTAAAGGTTCTGTTGAAGATGTACAGTAACTACAACATATTCCTCAAATAAAATTTATCACAACTATGGAGGTTTAAGAAAACACCAGAGCTTAATTTTCTAAAAAACTGTTTTGCAAACAAGCAGTTTGTTGTAGTCTATTAATCATCCTCCAGTACATTAAAGCAATAAGTATTCTGATAAAGTTGTGTTCACATCCATTTATAGTTTCTTATCTAACCCCCATCATCGACCATTCAGTATTTTTCCAACACTGGGTTTTTCTGACGTCAGTGTGGGAGCTTTAGACAGTGGCTCACAGGGCTGCTGCATCACCAGACACCCTATACAGCACGTTCCAGGCTGACAGCAACAGACAGGAGGGCAGGAAGACATGCACCCAGAGCTTTACTGGCAGTCCCTGCCAGACCACCTTCCTGCCACATTGTGCCAGGAACGCACATCTGATACTAGACAACAAAACTCAAACATGAAAGATCGGTGTTGTATTACACTGTATTTACACTGTGCCAGAAGTTCAAACTTGTACAAAGCACACTGGATGAAATTAATGTGCGTGGATTGTTGGTAAGCAGTTGGCTTTAAACCAGCATCCCCTCTTCTCTCAAACTAGGTGTGTCACATGCATAAAATTCAAACTGACAAGCCAAAGTAGTGCGAAAAGTGTGCTACCAAATCTCAGGTGATCCTAAAGAAAGCTGAGAGAAGGCAAATTATGCTGTAGCTGAGAAATGATCTCAAGAAATGGGTGTTATGGACTGTACACAATACCATGACAAAAATAGTGCATGGTTTACCACTACTGATGAATCTGCATGGCAGCAGTTATTGGAATGTAATTACGTAAGTACATTTACTCAAGTACTGTACTTTATTTGAATATTTTCTTTCTCTATTTCAACTTCACTACATTTATTTTATAACTCTAGTTACTATTTACTTTTCATAACCAGACTAATACAAAAACCGCAGTATGATTATAAAACTTTGTTTATACCGGATAGGTAATTATCAAGCTCAGCAGAAATTGGAAGCATATAAACTGGTTAAAAACTAGCTCCCTCTTTACCAGCTGCAACAATAAATGTGATGTACACAGTAATGCATCAGTAATTGTAATCCAATAATATGATATACATTCATAAATGTGCCATTCTGCATAATGAGTACTTTGTTTTGGTGCTGTTGTATTACACTGTTGTATTGTTACTGTTACTTACAGTAAGTAAAGGATCTGAGTACTTCTTCTACCATTGCATGACAGTGAACACTAGCATCTGTAAGAGTGATTATTTAAAAGGCCTATAATGTTTTTGTTTTGCAGACTCCTGTGAAGTGCACACACGCGCTGGGCGCCAGTGTGTTTTGGGCCATTTTCACCCTTGTAGACTAGTGAACTCTGCTTCAGTGTCTTATGATGCCAACCCTGTTGGCCTTTATTTTTGATTTTTCGTTTTCCTCTCTTTTCTTGCCACCACTTTTCCTTTCTGCTTCACTCCTCTCCTCTCTCCTCCCCTTACCTCTCCATCAACTTTCCCTTGCTCCCATCCGCACTTATTCAGCATCAAAGGGTACCCGTGGCTCCAACTGGGTGGCCAGCAGTTTCTCATTTCCCCTCATGCTCTCCAGCCATTCAGTGGCGGCATGCTCTGTCAGGGCTGAGCAGACCCCAGGGAGCCCACCAGAAGCCTCCACTAGGCGCACACCGCCACTTCCTGCTCATTTAAGCAAACCCACAGAATGGAGCTCCATTGTTGTTGCTCTCCTTCTTTTTTTTTTTATTTTTTTTTTGTAGCTCAAGAAAGAAGTTCTGTAAACACTAATAGATGCACACAAGTATTTAAAAAGCTATACATTTTCATAGAATTTAAAAGAAAGTTATACCAAACTTGACCACACATACCTGCTGAGAATAGTTATTAGTGAAGCAGGGAAACCTGATCTCTGCAGGTTAAGGTGTCATTAAGTAAACTATAGTGGCAAAGCCTGTAGACTGATTAACGAAGTGAGTAACTGATGGGTGCAGCAAAGCACTAGAACATTTTAGTGAGGTTCAGAGATTCATTTTCTTTCATTTTCTTAGAATTAAAGTATACATCTGGAGCCAATCCCAGCTGACATTGGGTGACAGCGTACACCCTAGACAGGTCGCCAGTCTGTCACTGGGCTGACACTATGAGACAGACAACCACACACACCCGCAATCACTCGTGCTGGCACTTTAGAGTCACCACCATGCAGCAAAGAACAAATTAGCAAACATTAATAACTGAAGATGCTTTGTTGTATTTTTTGCTGTGATTGCGTGTTGCCCCTTTTGAGCTGTGTGGAAACCAAGTCAAAATGTTTATACAAGCAGTGTAAATGTGATTGCAGCCAAATATAACACAGAGTACATGTGCCTATGTGTCCAGAACATGACAATGGCAAAACAAAAAGAAACAAACATATCATATCAAATGAAGAAAGCACTGAATGTTGAATATATAACATTTGTTGAAGGTGCTAATGTGCTGTAATGTACAGATTCAGTCTAATTTGTTTGATATTTAATGCTCTTATTGTGAAGCATATTCTAACTTTTATTTTGAAATGTTTTGCATAAATAGATCTTACAACCTTACTTCACATACATAATATAATTTGCAAAAAACAAAAATTTAGACCCCATTAAATCAACTGCTTTGACTTTAGCTCATCAAGTCGTCATCATCTGGTGATATAGAGGCAGATGTGGGAAATAATGACTGACTCATTTTTCCCGAGCAAACCACAGAGAGTCTAATGTGATTGCTGTGCACACTAGAGCCTCCTGTTTTATCATTTTCAGTTTTATGGACAACTTTTTTAAAGAAGCAGCTTTTATAGGAACATTTTTCTTCAAAAAATGTGAGCCCCCTTGTGGCACTTTGGCCATAAGAGGGCTCACATACAGTCAAGCAGCCCTCACAATGTTGAATAATCTTTAAAAAAATATTCCTGCATCCTAATTATGATACACATCAGCACCGAAATGTAATGAATTGTTCCGTGGCCCATACACTGCTACTACTCCAAAAAATGCCATCCAAATCTGGTCATTACTTTTTGAGTTATGCTGTTAACAAACAAACACACAAACAAACCAACAAATGCTGACAAAAACATAACACAACCAAATTTTAGGAGGTAAGTTATCATCTTTTTTAAATTTAATTACATCTTAATTTAAAAATTGTTTTAATAATTTATTTTGACAAAATACATATCAGCAATTTTGCAACAGTGCACAAGATAAAACAAAGCAGAAGAAACACTTATAGTAACAGCATGAAGTACATACAATATGGGAGCAGTGTCCTCTTGTGGAGAGATATGGAAAAGCAAATGCACCAGAGTTTTTCTCTCTTTATCCAGAAGGAAATGTGGAATCCAGGGACTGTTTGTTTTCTCTGTGCCATTTTACTTTTACTGTTTCAGACCCACACAGAGAGAGGTAAGGGGATTTCCTATAGAGACACCATTGTGTGCGCTGTATCAAAGGGAGATTTGTCAAAGGAGGCTTGGTGTGATGCGATATCACCCACATCAGTCAGGACTGCCCGTGCAGGTGCCTGCGACTGGAGGGATAGGGGACTCCCTACCTGCTCCAATTTCATAGGCCTCTGACCTGACAGGAAAGACTGCAGCAGCAAGGGGTAAGGAATCAATTAGACAGGAGTCAGGTTCAAGTCTCCTCTTTCTATGTGAAATTGTAATTAATTGTTTTCTACCAGGTGATCCAGATATGATGTTGTTTTGCCCTGTAACAGAATGTTTTCAGTATCTTTCAGTGACAGACTGGTGACAAATGAAAGAAAAAACCAACATAAAGTGTCTTGGGCCCCCACATGCCACCAGAACTGTTTCAATATGCCTTAGCATTGACCCTACAAGTCTCTACTCGAGGGATGGACATCTGGGAGATAGGTAGATAGATAGAGAGAGAGAGAGAGAGAACTTTATTAATCCCCAAGGGGAAATTCTAGTGTTACAGTACAAATGAGTCTAAATGACTAGAAGTAATGAGAAAATAAGTTAAAAGATATACTAAACAAAATAGAAGGGAGCCTAAGGAGTAATGTAATATAAATTAATATTTAGAAAAATATACCATATAACCACTGTAAATAAATACACAGTGCACAATATAGAATGCTACACTGTACATTAGTGCAAATCTGGCAGATATCTTAAATAACTATACAGGTAAGGTTTGGATAATAACAAAATGAGCATACACTGAACATACTGTATGTTTAGCATACATACTGTATATTGTCTGTCGGAGAAGGAGACCCCTCTCCTAGCACAAAGAAGAGTTATATATAGAGTCATATGCACAGTGAGATTGCTGTTGGCAGGACTTCCTGTAACATCCTTTGTCACAGCAGAGCTGAAGAAGTCTCTGACTGAAAACACTCCACAGACACAGCCTTCCTGATCAGTTTGTTCAGCGGTGTCTCTGCCTTTGATGCTGCGGCTCCAGCAGATACTGCAGCAGCAAAGAATACTAAAATGGCCACAACAGATTGGTAAGTGATTTGTAACATCTCGCTTCACACATTAAAGGGCCTTTGTCACCCACCTGTACATTTCAGTATTGGAATTTTATTTTTGATTCACTCTTAATGAGTCACACATTAATACTAAAGGCAGGGGAATGTAAATACTGCTTTTGTAGTCTTGTCTCAGAAACACTTAAGTATATGCCTGTTTTATCTGCACAATAAATCAACCCAGAACTGATACTGTACATTAAAGTCATGAAGAAGTAAATACATCAGAGAAGACAAGGACTGAAGAACATTCTAACTCAAACCGATTCACCCATCTAGATCTTCCCTACTTTTTCTTTCTACTTTTTTGAAGATCAAGCAGTGGCAAAAAGTTGAATAATTCTGCCTCTTTGATCTGCACACACAAGTGAGAGTTCATTTACATTTTTGATTTTTTTTTCCCCTTTCTGTAAGAGTGCCAGCGTCAAGATTTACCTTGGTGTGCAAATGTGCTGGAATAGGTTAAAAGGAAATCGCGCTGCTCTCTCAAAGCACAAGTGCAGATGTTATGAAGTTAATTAAAAATTTAGCAATTCGTTTCTCCCTTCCCAATTTAGGCTGTATCAAGTACAAGAAAACCGAGAAAAATGACTTTTGAGCGAAGTCCATGCAGTCTGTCTTTTTACATCTGTGGTAACGTCAACAAGGAGGAACACTTCTGTAAATTCAGGATGATAACACCAACCAACCTATTTTTATTTTTTCATGACAGCATGTATCATAAATATAATGCTATATATTTATTTTTATTTTATAAAAAGAAACATTCATTCATTCAAACATTCATTCAAACTTTGACTATTACCCATCCTTCTGACGTCTTGAATTCCCTTTTTCTTCAAATCTTTAAGTTTGATTTAAAAGATCAGAGATTTGTCAAGTCAGTTATCATCTGTTTTCCCAAAAACATTTCACACAGACTGCTGCATTTAGAAGACAACGGTTTTCAACACATTTTAAAGCCTCCCCCCATCCACAAATCTTTCCATTAAGTATCGCGGCTTTATCCATGTTTACTAAAATTGCATCGGTGTGTTGACATAGGCTCTGTATCTTCTACTCTTCCATCTCCTCCCAAATAACAGAGCCATCTACAGAAAGGATGTCAAGTCTCAAGGTGCTGCCCACCCTTCTCCACTCCCCCTGTGTGGATGATGCACCAGGAGGGTGGCAGTGGGAGGGAGGGGGTGTAGCTTCTGCACAGGTGTTGGAGCTGCATTCGTACATCATTCCTTTTTGTGTGAGCACGGCTCAGTGTTAGCCTGTCTTAGCTGCTTCGCCCCAGTGGGGCGCCTCCTCCGCTGAGTGATATTACAAGTGGCACCGTGTGCCTCTGATCTACATGCGCTGGGATCCCTTCTGGTCCTGGGTGAATAGCGCTTGACTTGTTCAATTTGTTTAGAAGCCTCATTCAATGCTTTGAAGCCACACATTTTAGCATAAATCATAACCTGTCTCCTTGCTTACAACTGCTTTGAAATGCTACATCTGCTTTTGAATCCCCTGCTTTACAATTAGTTAAGCAACATCAATAGATTGACTCCCTGTAATTTTTTTTGATAATGTACTGCTTTGGACACTGCAAGGGTATTAGTGGTGGGCCCATTTGATTTTTCAAGGCCGAGGTCCTGAGACAAATCAATTTCATTGGCTTCACTGTGCTGGAACAGCTGAATTTCTCAGCATGTTTTGAGTACAATCAGACACACGTGCTAAATTGGATTAGCCTTCACTGTAACCTACTTAGGAAGTGTCATGGTTGTGGGTCATGTTACTGGGCCATGTTGTTTACTCTTTCATCATACTCTTTGAGCTCCTGTTTGTTGGTTTGTTTTGCAAAGCACAACCTTCTGTTCAGCTCTGGGAAAAGTGTGAAATCAAAGTCTCAAAGAACAGCCTGACGTTGACACTGATAGGCTTGGCCTGTCACTATCCACTTGTCTGAACGACATTGATACTCAGGTTTGCTCTCTGGAGGAAGTACTAGACACACACAACATGGATGCATATGACACTGTTGCTGCTGAAAGAAACATCTGCACTCACCAAGTTTGTTTAATGAAGTTTTTATAGTTCCAATCATATTATTATAGTGAATAACAGACATCACAGACAATATTGGCAGGAGCTGTAGTTGTTCGATATACTGAAACAAAGTTCAAACTCTTTATAACTGATCCATCAAACTCTCATTGGGTACATTAAGAATTCTTTTTGCAGGTTGAAAGGGAAAATAACAATCTCAAAGATTTTATTTTCAAAGGCAAGCATTTGATCAGTAGTCATCAATTAAATTTACTGAGGTGCAAATTACACCACAAGGATTAGATGAAAGTGCTTCTGTGTCATTTTCTTCCCACCTCTTCAAACCCTGGCTTGGTTCGCGGCACACACAAACAGCAGGCTGATCCCTGGCGTGGTGGTGACAGAGTGACACTTCCCCTCACATTACGCAGGCTGAGCTGACTGAGGGGCTTAACAGATAGTGGCAACACAGGCATTCATTTACACATAAATCTACTGCTGCGTCTGTGCGGCACCGCTCTGCACATGCGGTCCTTGTATCTCCGCTCCTGCTTTGCATTTCTGATTTCAGCTGGAGCCTTGCCATAAGATCCAGTGAGTTCCTTTTCTCAGATGGCATGTTAGGCCTTCTTGAGTAATATTTATGAAACAAGATTCATAAGATTATTGACCTGATTTCCTCTTTTAATGCCACTACAGACCTTATATTGCACTGTAATTTTCTCCTATGGGGTTAAAAAGGGTTCAACATGGTCATGATGCATAAAATCTGCTCCGTTTTTGATAACTTTATTTGAGTGGCCCACCTTCTGGAGTCAATCCCATCAGAGTACAATAGATCTGATGCCAATATCAGCGTGACAGGTGCTCACTTCTCCCACAGCCACTGAACAAAGCTATAAGATCACCTGGCAGTGGTCCCTTATGCTGCACCCGCATTAACGTGAGAGCTGTAAATGACATTGTCAAGTGGTGCAACTAATTATTTACCTTTGTTCGGCTTTGTATAAATGTGTCTACGGATGCTTTATGATTGATAATCCCATTGTTTCTTTTTTTCCTGTTGTTTCTGTATTTGTTTTTTATTATTCATTTTATCTGAGATTGTTCAGACAGGCAGTTGGATGAAATTCTTTTTTGGGGGGGAATTTACACAACAAACCTTATGAATAAACAATTCATTTTCCCAGGTAGATTAGTTATCATTAATTATAAATTTTGTGCTGGGGAAATGAATAAACATAGGCATATCATGCTCAGAAAGGCTGCGACTGTGGACTGTGGTAAATTCATCCTTATTTGCCAAGTATGTTCAACATACAAGGGATCTGACTCTGGTACAGTGGCTCTCAATGTGCTTTTGTCTTGTTCCTTCACTGTTTAACTATTCCTTTAAATAACTGTGAATGACTCCACTTGTTTCTCTGGCCTGTAAACCACACAGTGTCAACTATTATCTTTTGATTGACTCCACATATTTTCATATAACTTCGCCACAGGTCTCTTTTTCAGATCAAACGTCATATTTAATAGGCCAAAACCTTCAAAGCACGTCATATCCTGCCGAGATGATGAAATGATTATGCAGCACCATGAAAGTGACATTTGGCACATGGACTACATTTGTCTTTATCACCGCACTGTTCCTGTACTTTTCTTTGATAAAACATGAAAACGTCCTTTACTCAGATTTCAGCAGTGACAAGTGTTTTAGCGTCAGTGTTCTTATATTAGTGAAGTTATTGTGAGTTTATTAAGAAATGAGGATGCCAGGCAACAAAAATAGTGTTTGTTGACTAAAATCTGTTTCATGATAAAAACTTACAGACTTTTCCTTCTATATTTTAGTAGATTACATTAGTAGGGTAAACGGCATGTCAGCTGACTTAATATAACATCACCACAAAGGTTTCTTCAGACCTTTTCTTTTATATGTGCTCCCCAAACCCTCTCCATCTTCTCTGGATCTTCCTCTCGCTCTCTCTCCCCTCTTTCGTCTTTGGGAGTATGGGTGCATGTCAAGTGATTGTTGAATTGAAATATTGATGTGGAGTATCAAAGCTTGGTGTAGCACTCCTGTGTTTCCAGAACTAACCACGAAGTGCTTTGATCAGATACTCCTGTGATCTGACTTCTGAAGTTGTTAAGAGTGCCGGAAAACAAAATGCAAACAAACTTCAAGCGCTCTTGGTATTGATAAAAGTTTTCTTTGACAAGTAGAGAAGCATGCTGTCTGCCTGTGTCTGCCCAAGACTGGAGGGTTTGGGGTTTTCATATATGCTAATGGACAAGAGATGAGGGAATGATTATACTTTTGTGTTTCTCACACACCTAGATCTGTAAACTGGGGTAAGGCAGTAGGAATCCTGCTGTAGCAATGCAAAAATATTGCAATTCTGATGATTTATGCTTTAAATTTCATTTGATTCCATATGATAGAATTTACAATTGTATTTCATTTGCAAACTCTAAATGAAGACACGTCAGTGTCTAAGTGAAATGTCTTTAAGCAGTGGAAGGTATGACGTTTTTAAGTAAGAATAAATGTGTATGTTTTGAAGATAGATGTACTTTTCACACCAAATTACATCTTTAAGTGACTGAATAATTTAATGGGGGGTGAATTATACCTCCAGAATTTAACCGTCATTGCATTATACCATTGTCATCAGAAACAGAATGAGAAGAAAAACTAGTTTTTCATCAGTTTTTAGGAACTTCTAAACTTTTTGAAGAATAATGTCAGGAAGAGCAGACTTGACTATAAAGTTAGATGAGAAATGAGTTTTGAAGATGAGCAGTCCCTCTTCCTGACTGGGTAAACTGGAAAGAACCTACATAAATGGACTTATCAATTTCCTCAGTGGTGGAGGAGGACAGAGATAAAGTGACAAAACTGATGAAATAATAATCTGTCACTGAAGTAGAAAGATGGTGCCTTGATTGAAGAAAAGTTTATAATTTGTCCAGAGGGCCACTGATGTTTCCCTGAGTCTACGCAGGTAAACCTCAAAAATATGCTTGAGTGTAAACATTGATATCTGTTCAATACCTCTGTCAGTAACAAAGCTCCTGCTCAAACATTCACACACACACAGCAGGGAACAGGAAAGTTACTCCTCACCAAGGTATCAAATTGTTGCACTGTAAAGTCCAGCTGTTGCTATTGCTCCCATCGCAATGAAACCGCATGTCATGGTAATTACGCTCCATCTTGTCCTGTCTTGGATTGCTGAATGGTTAAAGAGTGAAGCACTACAGTTAGCAGCAGGCTTTTACATGCTGTCTGTCACATCCATTAGACCACATTTGTCACATGAGGGCTATTGAGTCAGCACAGTGCTGTAAAATTGGCTTTTTGACATGGCCACCGGTACAAAGGCTGCTCTTCTCCATGACTACCCTTTTTGAGTGCAGATGGTCAAGACAGCTGGGACAATTTAGTGATCTGAGGCTTTTAAACTGCCCCCCAGGCATGATAAAAGCAGCTTGAAGAGCCACTTGCATATTCTATGTTTTGGGCTTAAGAGCAAGATTATGTTTGCAGCAAAAACAAAACCATTTGTTTTCTACAATGGGCCAAAGGACCTAAACCTCTTCCAGGACATGGAATTTTTCAGAATATCTAACTATCATATAAAAACTGCTGTTTTAAAATGTATTTTCTGTCTTTTTCTCTTTAAAATGTGTGCATGACAACATCTATATCACTTTTTTGGGATTTCAGCTTGTGTCAGTCTTGAAGTTGCCGGTAGCCACCCAGTCAGAGGAGCCTGTGGCGCAGGACGGAGCAGGCCTGATTACCAGTGATCTCACCAGCTGTTTAATGAACACAGGGACCTCTTTCTCTGGAAACGAGTTTTCCCTTGAAAACCGTAGAAGCCGTATCCAGGTCTATTTAAATGAGGTAACATGGGGAAGGTAAGCACCACCACATGAGCATTGTTTTCACAGTTCAAAGTGAGGAGAGAGTACTTTGCACTTCAAAGCCGCTCATCTGGGAGGCAGTACAGTGGGGGTGGGGTGGTGTGGGGGAGAGGGGACAGGAAATAAGAATCAGGGTAATTAACAACTTCTGCCTCGTAATAAACCAGAGACACAGTTTACCTCTGCCTCCGAGATACACTCCTATTTTCATGTCCTCCTTGCGTTTGGCTTTTACAGCTGTTTTCTTTTATCCCACACGTTCACTTTAATTCGGAATTAGTTTTTTCTCAATGCTGTAAGAGCTATATGGAATTGATTAAGATGTATGGGGGATTTGTATCATAAACATTCTGTGCATTTTATTTATTTATTTTTTAACTGCAGATGTTTGTCCTTTCTAAATAATAAAAAATGTCAAGCTAATGGTACTTTGAACAACTAGAAGTCATTAAAATGCTTTCTCAAACATGCATGTGCTAAAACGTCCTACATATTTTTATAAAGAAATCATGTCATCATTATTTTTGTTTGTTCTGAGAAAAAAACTAAACACATTTTCTCAGATTTGCCCAGATTTGTCTGCACCTAAAACAAACATAACCTGGTGATTTATTAGCAGGCTGTAGCTGAAGTCTGCACATGTGAGTCTAACGAAATCTTTGTTTCCAGCTGAGGTGTCTGCTCATTTTGCACCATTATCTTCAAAAGGGCCTTAGCTAAAGATTATTGATTATTGTCACCCTCTTCATTTATTTTTTAAGATGTTAATTCTAACAACTATGACCCATGTGGAATTTGAGAAGCTTTCTTTTCAAATTCACTTATATTGTATACATGTATACATTTTTTCTTCAAATGTTTCTAATTTTAGTTGGTGTCTCCTTGAGGTATGTTTATTTAAGAATCACAGCCTGTGAAACAGGGAGCAGTAGGTGAGTGAGGACCCAGACATTTACATGAGAAACAGGTTCCCAGCCTGGTCTTAAACTCTTAACATTGTAATGGTGAACAGACTTACAGAATGAGATTAAGCCTAAATCTGCATTTAATGGAGCTGATCTGAAGCGGCCTCTACTTGAACTCTGAAATGTGAGAATGTCACACAGGGAAACCTATTTGACATGTCACCTACTGGTGGGAACTCTGAGGCTTTGATTGAGTTTTATCAGTTTGCTTTGTGAGGGAAAATACTGCTGTTTTCAGAGTGTGTGAGCCCCGAGCCTGCCAGGCCGGGGAGCTGCCTGCTGGTGCACTAACACAAAAGGCTTAAGTGTGGAGTGCATGTGTGATCTGAAGAAAACTAATGATAAAACTGTGGATTAAATAAGACCCAACATATTGTCTTTGTATTTATTCATCTCATTATAAGAAAAAAGGTCATCCATCAGGTGATATGTTTTTAAGAGTGCATGGTTTACATCATTTAAGCAGACATGCACGTTAACTACAGCTTCCCATTGTGAAATCAAACTGAATCAGTGTGTCACCAGGTATTTCATAAAAAAAAAACTACCCTTAATGTACTCACCCTTCTGTTATAACATTTTAATATTCATCAGATTTTGTTGCAACAACAACAACAATGAAAAATTACACCTTTGTGCTTAAGTATGAATCCATTTGTTTTTTTTCCAGCCATGGTTGTTGTTTGTGTTGATATTTGTTGACTGCAGACTTTTTAACACAGCATCACTGACTGCTGCCACAAATAAAAATCTTTTTATATACTACCTTTGACTGAATTCCCACAGCAGAGTTGAAACAGTATGCAAATACTCCCAGAGTGAAAAATATTTGACTTAGCTGGATTTACTAATCTTAGATCTTTTAGCAGACTAAGCATTTTGTTCTTGTATAATCTGTGGTCCTAAATGTAGATACTGAAAGTTGCTGAAACACTCAATTAGTGTTTTTTAAATCATGTAGGATAATAGTTGTGCGGTTTTTCTGAACATTTAAAAAGGGGGCACATAACACAGGATGTCCAGTTCAAATACATATGATGCTCTGACAAATAGATATTACAGAAGAGTCTGTATCATATTTCAAGTCTTTTTTTAGAACAATTGTGGGAGGAGTCAATTCTTGAGGTTAGCATTTGGTTGAAATTGAGTGAAATTATGAGTAGCCCACCCCTTCACCTAACAATGCCTCCTCCTCCCTCCGCCACATCTCTCTATTGACTGGCTCTCCTGCATCATACTGGAGACCCCGTTGAGAGGATCTCTTCTCTCTATAAAGACAAGATGCAGCTCAGGCGTGTGTGAGATGATCGCAAGGATTTATTGCGCGCCTATCTGCCTCTAACTTCAGACTGGCACCAAATGATCTGGGCTGCTAACCTACTAAAACTATTCACCGAGTGGGCCGAGGGACATCTGATTGACGCAAGGATTTCCAGCGCACTGTGATAAAGAGTAGGACACCCGAATGTGAGCATCTTTTCCTACCGAGCTGCCAGCTGTAGTTTAGACTTTGTGCGCGTCGCCTCTCGGCGCAGTTTGTGTTGCAGGTGCGGGGAGAGGGAGCGCAAGAACAGATGGCTGCGCTGACGCTACAAAGGACCGACAACTTTTTGCACACCTTTTTGCAGGTTTGTTTTATGAGGAACTTTTTGATATAGCGCACGTGAATTTATCACTTGGTGTTGTGGTAGTGAAAGCGCACGTTTCTACAATGTGTGCATAATGAATGGACAGACTTAAAGCACGCCTTAGTATAAAGCTAATTATGCCTGCTGCAGTGGTAACAGTCATTTGGTAATTAGAATAGCTGATAAAGAGAACACAGAAAAACTAAACAAAACTTAAACTAAAATGACCAGAAAAGCAGATATTAATGATTAACATTGAGTTGGATTACATATAGAAGCGAATTCTAAATGTTTAATGATAGTTCATTTAAAAATGTCTGTTTAAATTTAAGGATGCCTTAACACTTGTTCTAATGGTGGTCCATCTAATCTAATGAGTGTCTGTGTGTCACCAGGATCGGACACCCAGCTCCTCTCCAGAGGGAGCACCTAACACGCTCTCCTTCCTGGCCACCACCTGTAGCCAGGCCTGGCAGGTGGGAGGCACTATGGGCTCTGAAGGTTCCCAGTTTCCCTATGAGGGCACCGTCAGCTCCACATCAGGAATGTTTCAGCTCTGGAGCAATGATATAACACCCAGCACACATCAGATGACCTTCACAGTGCCAAAGGTTCAGTTCACTGGACACATGCAGTCTGGCCTGGGTCACCATCATCATCACTCCCATCACCACCACCATGAGCTGCCTCTCACTCCTCCAGCTGAACCTCCCTCATCCTACTCCTTCGAACTGTCCCCTGTTAAAGTGCTGTCTTCACAGCCACAGGCCAGCGGCCCCTATTATTCTCAGCACAACAGTGTGGGCCAAAACTTCTCCAACTTTCTCCAGAACTCCTCATCCAGGCATCACCTGCCTGGAGGCCATGTGGAGGAAGGTCAGCAGTGGTGGAGCCTACCCCAAACCAGTGCCACCCCTTCCAACCATCCCTTCTCCCTGGGCAGACAACTGGTTTTGGGCCACCAGCCTCAGATAGCTGCTCTTCTCCAGGGTACCTCTAAAGGCTTGCTGAGTTCCACACGCCGCTGCAGACGCTGCAAATGCCCGAACTGCCAGGCAAATGGAGGGGGATTAGAGTTTGGAAAGAAGAGATTGCATATCTGCCACATCCCGGAGTGCGGCAAAGTATACAAGAAGACCTCTCACCTGAAGGCACATCTGCGCTGGCATGCCGGGGAGAGGCCCTTCATCTGTAACTGGCTCTTCTGTGGTAAAAGCTTCACCCGCTCAGACGAGCTGCAGCGACACCTCCGCACACACACTGGGGAGAAACGCTTTGGGTGCCAGCAATGTGGTAAGAGGTTCATGAGGAGCGACCACCTCTCCAAACATGTCAAGACCCATCAAACCAGGAAGGCCCGGTCTGGGCAGCCTTCTCAGAGCACGGACCCTCTGCTCAACAATATCAAAAGAGAGTAATCGTTGTGGTCCATCATTTAAAAATAATTATCAACAGTGAACAGACTGTGACTTAGGCTTACTGCCATAGGTTTGCACTAGAGGGTAAGCATCAAGCTCCCCGAACATCTTCTCCTGTCAAAGTCTTACTTTTGACATCAACAAGTACCATAAAAATATATTTACAGACCATTTTTAATAAAATTATTTGTGTGCTGTTTGAGGCACCTTTAAAGAAAACTTGAATCTTTTTCCAGTAATATTGTGAGTTTTGTTGCATTCAAGATGCCACGAACTGATTTCATTTGGAGCAAAACTCATAGCAATTTGTCTGAATTTCAGCTAATATAAAAATTGACATTTTTTAAAGCTGAATTGTGTAAATAATTTACCATGATAATAATGGAGTGGATATGAGTAAGATTTAACAGGGTTTACCCTAATATGTTGTCCATTTATAAAATAAACGTATATGTCTTACTGCAGCTAAAGGTCGCCAAATAAAAATGATAATTTCTGCTCACAGTCAGTTTCAGAATAGAAAAATCCCTGTGCTCCTGTTGGTAATTAGGTTTATATTCTAAAACATATCCTAATTTGTCTGCTTCAAGGCATAAATCCTATTTTAAATGTAAACAAAAGAGTCTCTGATCTACAGATTTATCTTGTCTGCTCTTAAGCCAGAATGCGACCTAAGTAAGCAGACAATTTAAAAATGTAGTTCTTTGTAAATTATATATAAATATCATGAACAATTTTATTGAGGTTAGGGCCGCATGCAAATTTGAATAAACATTGTCCTTGCTGAAACAATTTCGCTGGTTTTAATAATGTTGTTTTCTTGTATCTTTTATGACTGTCTCTTTGTGACTGATTGTGAAGTAAATATCTATGACTAACAGTGAGAGTCAGTGGTTTTAACCTTCACCGGCTCATCCAATAAATGTGTGAATTACTGAGAATTCCCTGGAGCACCTAAAGAGCTAACATTTTATTTAAATGATGATTTGACAGCATTGAGAATACAAATGCTGCCCATTGTGTTGCTGCTGTGAAGGAAGAAGCTCCTAAAAAAGATCTAACATGGTGGGCTATTCAAAGACTTCTACACCTCAAAGTAAATACTCATCCCATTGATGTGACTGTTTGTCTCTTCTTCTGCAATCAAGTTCACAGTCATGTGTCTTTTAATGAGTGTTTTCTTTCTCTCAATGGAGAAGATTGAGTCAACAAATGCGACAGAGGGCTCAGGAGAGGAATTCCCTGTGAATGAGATCCCTGTTGGTGAGACCCCCTTGGTGGTGACAGGAACTCCCTTTGATTTTGCACCCTTGTGAAAGATAATACCCCCAGCCCACCCCACCCCAACCTCCATATATCACAGCCATGTTACGATGGGCTCTGCTTTACAGCCCAGAATAGGGCTTTATTCAAGGGCCAGCCGACCAGATGTCTGCTCATCTAGGGCTTTCTTCTCCTTGTTTTTAATCCTGTCTGAACTTTCTCCGGGGGGGGGATGGGGGGGGGGGATGTTGAAGCAAGCAAAATGCTTTGCCTTTGTCTTTGTCAGAGGACCCAAAGTAGGTCTGTGGATATCCAAAGCAAAAAATAATACACAATGATGATCATATTACTATTTTAGTTGATCCATTAAAAAGACTTTTGTGTAGAGACTCATGTAGACGCTCCCTCAGTTTCCAAAAGACACTTTTTATTTGATATGATACAACAATTTCTACTCAGTCTAACATGACATTAACCAACCTTCACATGGTTTTATGTCTTTGCTTTCGGTTCTTTGTAGTGGTATTCCTGTGTGTTACATGCAAAACTGCCTGATCAGTAATTCCCCTGAAAACTCACTAGTTCACATTAACTGCAGAAGAATTCTGTGAGATGGTTCAACTCACTTAAAGTCTCACCTTTCACTTTAGTTTGAGGAATTTTGTTATTTTTCAGACTGATTATTAAGCAGCTTCAGTGTGAGTCTTGTGCCATGAGACCTATTGATCTTTGATGCAGATGTATGAGCCAAATAAACTGGAAGTGAAAGCCTTGTGGGGCCCTCTACTGGCCACAGAAAAGAACTGACCTGTTGTTTGCAGGATAGCCCCCTTCATCTATACCACTCTCCTCTTTTTGTCACTTAGGCATTACAGCCCAGATAGTAACACAGGTATCCATGATTGCTTTGTAAGAGTAATGACAAGCTGAGCTATGTAGTAAGAGCAGCTGCGGTTGTTTTTGGCACAGTTGTCTGAGGAAGAGGGTGCATGCGGGTTTGTAAGCTTTAATCTGTTTATCCAGCATCATATTATCCTTCACTTTAACCAACTGGAACTGAGACATTTCTCAAAATTCCTGGGTTGTTCTTACAAGTGTAAATGTATGATTGTCTTTATGATGTGCACTGTACAGTATTTAATCAATAAGGGCAAAAGCTAATAGAGATTATAGAAGTGGTGCACAGCTGTTGACTAATAACACAATTAATATTAGATTAAACCAATTCATTTTGAAGACTCATGTCCCCAAAATCACAAGCAATCCACTTCTGTCTGAAAAGAAAGATCTGTGTAAAGTAGCAGGAGATGCTGCATGCAACACTTTGGGTCAGCACCGCAGTCTTTTGATTGCATCTACCTAGCAAATCCTCCGGAGCAGCCAAAAGAGCCAAGTGCTCTGAAGTGACGTCATACCTACAGAGATCCTCCAGGGGGCTCCCTCACACCTTTTTTGTCCAGATCAAAGAAGGGCCGGTCAAACAGAATAAGAGAGCACACAGGGGCTCTCAATACTGTGGCAAGGGATAAAGTTCTTGATTTTCAGATGAAAGTCAAGTGAGTAATGTCCTTGTGACATGTTCACATCAAGTGTTCTGCCTTTCCCATTCTGGTCGACATAAACAGCAAACTCAGATGCCAGCAGAGGAATGATTTGTTTTCACAATGGGGCATCAGAAGAAAAAAAAACATTATTAAGGAAATTTACCAGAGAGTACAAGAAGTGCCACTGGCACTCACTGCACATTGTTATGCACTCGGACACATCCATACATCACTGCATGAACATACATTCAGACATACACACAGCTCCAGTGACCGCCCCTATTAGGAATGGATATTTTTTCTTCAAATAAATTCCCCTTGCCCTTTGAAAGAGAGAAGACTAAGGTATCCAAACTCTCAAAAAGGTAAAAAGCATCAATTGTCATAAAACTGAGTGTGTTTTCACTATGAGCCCAGCAACATCCCACCATGTGCCGTTCATGTACACTGATAGTGGCCAAGGCTAGTCACCTCCCTTTAAATGGTTCTCTAAAAACAGGAATGAAGTCACTTTCTAGTTGCTGCTCATAACCCCTTCATGTGATCCTTCATTATACTCCAGAAATCACTGTTGAACCAGGTAAGGATCCAGCCTGGCATAAACAGACAGCAGACAAGTCTTCTTGTCTCCGCAACTTTAGCATTAGCTGCTGTCCTCCTGGCCCAGATGACAGATGTGTCAGAGTTCATAGGTCATCCTCATCTAGCTGAGCCAGGTTGCTGGGCCGTCGCCCAGCCAAGGGACCCAACAGTGGAGCCTGGCTCCCAGCGTCAGAAGCCTGACCCCTTCGGTAGCCCTCTCCTGCCCTCTGCTGGGGGGAGAAGGAACATTCATTACACAGTTGTAAAGTACGTTTGTATCATGCACCAACTATACTTTTATACTAAACACAACCTTCCCATATGGTCTAGTGGTTAGGATTCCTGGTTTTCACCCAGGTGGCATGAGTTTGATTCCTGGTATGGGAACTACTCTGGGGAGGTGCAGGTAGAGCAGTTGTCTCCCAACTTGAAGGTTCAAATCTCAGTCAAAGTGTCCTTGGGCAAGACACTGAACCCCCCCTCATTGCCTGTGATGGCAGCATTCAGCAGCCCTTGGCTCCAGACATAATTTTGCTGTACGTGTCACAATGACAATAAATAAAGCTTCTTCTTCTATCCATTCCCTCTAGCACAAGTGTCAGAAATTATCTGCCTTTGATAGGCATCTCTCTCTGACTTCCTCGTGTACCTCAGTCTGCTTCCTCTTTGTTTTGTGCCAAGCTTGTCCATACTGAGTAAACAGAGAAAGTGGTGGAGAATAACAGCTGCTGGCCCATCAACACAGCTGAGGATAAGAACCCAGTGGTGACAGGGGAGATATAGCTAATAGATCCCAACAACAGGATGGTGACTGGGCAGATGGCTAATACTTCAAAGTAAGGACAGACCAGCTGGATCTTTTTGAAATTTTTTATATCTTGTGTAAAAAACTAAGATGTTGATATATTTTCCCCTCTATTTATTCAACTAACAGAAACAATTAAGCTAGCAGAAATCAGGTAATCGGTTTCCTTCAAAATAATTGATTTTGTCGCTTTTTCAACCAACAGGAGGTGAAATAACTCTTCTAGTGATTCAACAAATTCCTTCTCTCTGTGTCTGTTTTAATAAATGTTACCATTTACTGAAGTTTTTCATATTTTACTTAACACAAATGGACACATTGAATTTAATGTTAGATGGTGTACAACAGCCTGGTATCATTTCCGCAGAGGTTCACTTTGGCTTGTTTGGCACTATTTTTCTCAGGGCTGCTGTCGAATAATAACCCAGGGCTGCTGTCGAATGATTACATTATAACTGTAACTCTGAGGCGACCATATAGATATCTTTGCCTCTAAACACATGCACTACACACCACCTACCTACACCTGCACTATACACTACCTGTGCACTTTGTGTGGTGGGTATGTACAGGCCATTTGACACAGCTTGACAGTTTGGTTGATCAGTGAAGGCCAGTTGGACATGTGATGGAGATGCAGTGTGGAAGTCAGCAGGGAACGGCTGGACTGCAGTGGGCTGCAGAGGCAAACAACAGGTAAGTCACTCAGTGCTGTAGTGCATGCACACAATACTGTTAGCTGTTTTGACTATATGCCCTTTGAGCAATACTCAGTCCTGCCATAAAAAAGCTTATAGCAGACCTGGCAGTGTCTCAGGTGTCTCATAAAGAGAACTGCTGTGTTTGAGTGGGTAGATACTGCAGGACAGTGTCACTGTGTGTAGGGCAGTGAGAGAGAGCAAAAGAAACCTACATCCCACAGTGAGATTGTCTCAATAGGTCCTTGGCCCTGGCCTTGGCTAGGCAGGTGGAGCGCAGGCAGAGAGGTGTTGTAAGAGTGAAGGGATGGCAGCTTATGGCGATCAATAGAAGCAGAGGAGTGGGGCCGCAGGGTGCTGGCTGCAGACAGAGGGGGCCTCATGCTGCGGCCCAGGCTGTTAGACTTGCTCTCTCGCCGTTGGTACTCAATAGGTGACTGTAAGGCTGACAGACATGGAGAACAAAATTAGGTCTTATAGTGCTCTACTGCTGATTCTCACTGTTTTACAAAGTAAATCATGTGGATTTGACTTTATTTTGTTAGTAACACTTTACTTTAACCTTGTCCTCTAGCTTCACTGTCAAAGTTAAAGATGTCTAAGCATATGGAAGGTCATTTACACCAGGATAAAAATGACTGAGGAAATTGATATTATAGTCAAAGGCTATATAGAATTTTTTTTCTATTAAGTCAAAATGACATTTTGACACTTCAAAGTATTTTCAAAATTATGAGCTTATATATCAGAATTTTGATCTACTAAATCAGAATTATGATAAAGTATTCAAAATCTAAATAGCCAGTCAAAATTGAGAATCAAAGTCTAAATTTTGACTTCATATTTTACTTACTATCTTATGATTTTGACAGAGCTATGAGTGTGTTTATATGTTTGATTGCTTGACTGGGGATGTTGGGTGGGGGGGTCCATACAACACACAACAGTGAAACTAACCTCCTCCCACTCACACCGATTCACCTGCATGTGAATCAACAACATAGTGTAATAAACTGAAAATATGCCAGTCTGATCTTTGGACTCGTAGCCTTCTGAGTTCAGCTGCAACTCACCATTGAGGAAGTTGCGCTGAGATTCCAAGATCTGAACCACATCGTTGATCCAGGCCCTGCAGATCTCAGGGGAGGAGGCTTGCAACTGGAAGCGCACCACACTCCCGTCTGGGTTACGTGATGTGAGCACAAAGCGTGCATCATCGCCGTCCACGCTGGGCTCCACCCCTAGGCAGCTCACCTGGAACAAACCACAGCTGACTGGCATCTGTGAGGAGTCCTGAGTTGTTTGTTAAATACTTCACTGACACATGCAGAAAATTCCTTCCACTGAATTATGTGCTAGTCTAGTCAAGAATTAGTGTGTTGTGAATCTATAGTTTTTTTGTTGTTGTTTATTTTTGGCGTTTTATTTTGCTACATCATCCCGTGTGACCGATCTGAGATCACTGAGGCTGAGCAGATACCACACCTTGATGCTGTTTTTGAAGATGTACCCAGGGAGTGAGAAACCTTTCTTCCTGTCGATTGGCTCACTGAAAATGACCAGCTGCTCAAACAGGAAGACCCTTCTTTCCTTGGCTCGAGACAGGAAGCCACTGTCCTGCTCGGTAACAGTGAAGGTGTCTTGTTGGAGCAGTTTCCCCTGGGCGGTGATCTTCCCCTGGTACCACAGCGAAGACAGACACAACAGAGAAAATGTTACAGTGTGATTTACATGGCTTGAATAGTTGGCATGAGAAATGTTTTGAAGACTTTGAAAGTTGGTCTACATTCCTAAGACGTACCTCGAAGCCTTGTAGTCGGCCTACATTCATCATGTCGTTGCAACGTTTTGGCACAAAGCACATCACTTCTACTGCTTTCTGTTTAAAAGAAAAGTGGGATTTTTATCATGAACACTAATAAAAAGTTTGGCTTTGTTCATAGACACAAAACATCACTTTGAACCCTATATTTGTGCATCAGGACACCCACCCACCTCCAAATCCTCTGTGTCCATCCCAGCTTTGGTGTAATACTTCAGAAAGTCCTGATCAAATAAACACAGCATGGTTAGCAAAGCATTCCAGGTTTACGACCCAGACTAAGGTGAGAACATCTGGAGGAGTGTTTATGTATTCTGAGCACACCTTTCATTTGAATGCCAAAGAGCAAAATTTTAAACCAGGGATGTTGATTTATGGTAATCTTGAAAGCCTTTTATGTATAATTGTTGAAATCCTGGGGTTAAAAAATGTTTCTCACTTTTTAATTTGCCTCTTCCTCCCTGACTGACTTGTCGTGCGTGTTTGTATGTTTACATCCCCGTGACTGACCCTGCTGTGTGTCACACCGCTTCTCAGTAAGCACCATGTGTGTCTGTGTATATGCGTTGGCGTGCCCTGCTCTTCACCTTGAGCAGCAGCTGGTACTTCATGATCCTTTGGACAGGTTTGATAAGCAGGTCATTGAGCTGCAGCCGGTGGCCCAGCTGCTGACGCAGCTCCTGACAATGTACAGTAGACAGGCAGAATAAAACGACACTAGTCAACATGATAGCCACAGCACAGACGACTAGTGCAAGCTCTCAAATACAATATATTATACACTGTCTGCCCATTTCTTGTGTGTTTAAGTAAATTTATCAAAAAAGGGTTAGGGTAAAAACAGTTTCAACATTGAGTTACCTCAAAGTAAGTCTCGATGTACTCTGAGACGATATGTTCTGACTTGGGCTTGTTCTGACAGTATACGACATACATGTGCAGACGCCTCTCCTGTATGAAAGTCAAACAAACATCTCAGTTACAAATAATTTCGTTGAACCTTTGATGCAAATTAGCCAAAAATACTTTAGGACTTTAAGAAGAGCGCCGCTGGCAGAGATATGTATCTTTAATTGCCTTACAAATAAATGAAAATGCCACAGAGCAAAAACAGTAACATTCAGTGTGCAGTGTCTGGTTGTTGTTTGGGATGAAAGGATTATGGAACAATAATGGTTTGTCTCAGAGCGAGGGGCCTTTGAAAACTGATTGTATCTGGCGAGCTCCGACTCTTCTGTGACTAACTGGCATGGGAGTGCAGATGTGGCAATGCTGAGTTCTTTAATGGAGGTACGTGTAACTGAGCATTAGGCAGAGGTGGAAAGTAACTACCTGTAAGTACATTTACCCAAGTACTGCACCAAAGTACAATTCTGTGCTACTTTGACTTCACTTCACACTTTTTACTCCAGTACATTTTTTATAGCTGTAGTTACTAGTTGCTTTTCAGAACCAGATTAGTACAAAAATTACAGTATAATTAACTAACTTTATTGATCACTGGTGGAAAATTCACAAGCTACCCAGCAGTAATTCAAAGTAAAAGCATATAAGCTAGTTATAACTAGCCTCCATTTTACTAGGTGCAACATTAAAGTGAGATACACAATAATGCATCAGTCAATATAATCCAATAATATGATAAACATTCATGTTAAATGTGCCATTTTGCAAAATATAGGCTTTTAGTACTTTAAGTATGTTATATGTGCTAATACCTTTGCACACTAGGTTATGTATAATTTACACATGTTACCCTCAGTGTAACCAGAGCCTTTTAGAGTCTACTGATATAAGGCTGTACCTAGCAACAGACTGCATGGGTCTGTGACCCAGAGATCTGTGAGCTGCTCCACCTGCATAAGAACATCAAGTAAAAGTACTGATGACAACACAAGGGAAATATATGTATTGTCCTGTCTAACAGTATTATGTATAAGAGGGTCGGCACATGTTTTCATGTTTTTATATGTTGCTTGTGTGTGAGTGAGCACACGTTGCATATTGGTGACACAGACTGGGCTTTCAGCTTTTCATTAGGGGGATGTTTCCAGTCTGCTTGTTTTCATATGGTGACAATATGCTTAGATTTAATTACACATTATTTTATTCCTTCATAGGCTTGTTAAGTTGATTATCCAGTGCAAAGAAACAAATCCAAGATGGTCAAATTACCCATCATGCCTGTCTAGTCTGCAGGGACCACCATATAATTTAATTTTGGTCAGTGTATAAGCCCTGTGACCCCATACCATCTCAGGCTCTAAAAATAATGGGCCACATTCGCCAACTGTTCTTAAGAACAAATTTGTTCATAAAACCCACTTATGAAGTTTTCACAAAGATTCTGGCATCCACCGACATTTTTTATCTGGGATTTGTCCTTAGGTAAGAACAGAATCTAACACACTTATGCACATTTGTGTGTTGACCTCTTTGTGCAAAATAACTGGTTATTTGTTTTTTTTAAATCAGTTCTAAAATGTATTTATCTTTTAGAGTGTGACTATTTGCAGCTTAGAATTAAGAAACACATTACTTAAAAACCAAACATATCAAAGTGCACATCTTCCTCTCTAATTTACGTTAATTTCTTTAAGTGTATCTCGAATATTTTGGCCAGTGTGCAAGTGTTTGGTTGTACAGCATCGCATCTGAGATCAGACTCAGGATCGTTGAGGGGACCTGGGTGAATGCATGGAGGTCTGCTCAGCTAACGGCGCACATGAAAGTGTTGTGTATGGCCCCGAAACGCTGGTCCAGCTCAGACACTGTGGGCCGGTCTGTCCTCCTCCACTGGTCAGCGTCTCTCTTCAGTGTTTATTTTGTTGTTTCAGAGTCACCTTTTTAATTCATCGGTTGTGTGCCCTTCTCCTTTTAAAGTGCTCACTGAACGAGTTAAGAGCATCTCAAGCATCTTTTTGTTTAATTTTTTTTTTTATTCTACTACTGAGGCTATGAAATATGTCAACTTGTTTGTTCTTCTCCATTTCATAACTACTCAAGTTTTTCTTCGGTTTGCAGTTCCTTGCTCCAACATCTTTACATTTACGATGTAGCATTCCAGGTTTTCTCAACTTGTCTTTTGTGTTTCTGCATGAGATGTGTGCACATGGCCCTAAAGTCTCACACCCTTTTATGGGTTTTGGCAGGGCGTTAGCCTTTGTTAATTAGGAACAACTGGCACAAACTTTCAACTTACGAACATATGGGATTCATTAATATAAGAACACAGATGCCAACAATTCTTCGATTTAAGAACGCGTTCATAAATCAGACCTAGACTTTTGAGAGGACCTTTCTTAAGAACAACCCATGAAGAAATTTAAGAAAATACTGGGGAAGATGTTGGCGAATGAGACCATACACTTCACAGATATTTTCTTGCATATGTCACTTTACTTCATTCTTTAGCCAAGATAAGTATGAAGAAGTAAGTCACCATTTTGGGTGGACAAAAACCTTTCAATCAAAGGGTCTGTGTAAAGGAGTTGTTATTTCTCATCTCATTCATGTTGTCTTTTCTTTTTGTTTTTTCCATAGTGTTTCCTGACCAGTCCAACCCAAACTGGAAATCGTCCAGTGTGTCATTTGTGTGCATGTGTGTGTTTGCCATGCACACTGTTGTAAAAACACAGCCTGGCCTGAGACGTGCTGTATCAGTAACAGGGAAGTGGAAGCAGAGACGTTGCCAATCAGAGGGAAAGAAAGTGAGACATATGGTATAAGAAAAACAGGAGCTCTATGTGTTTTCTTAGCTCTGTTTACCTTCGGTCCAAACAGCACAAGGAAGCAGACGCAGACATTTCCAGCAAAGTGTATGTGTGTGTGTGTGTGTATGCAGTAGTCACACTCACATGTTTAATGAAGAGCTGAGCCAGCTTCTCTGGCTCTGCCAAACTCTTCTCAAGCTCCCCCAGAAAGTAGCTGCAGAGAAAACATACATACACATGCACATTAACACATGTACAATATACATCCATGCCCAAAACAGAAGGTCACGTTTGTCTCCTGACCTATTTGTCCTCCCCTCGGCCACAAACATGTGGAAATAAAAGATTTAAGGAAAAAATCAGATACTTACTCTTTATGCCAGTCAAATATTTGGTGAATGTTCCCAAACACAATCTTGTCCTTTCCCTTCATGTCCTCTGGGATACCTTTGGAGCTCATTGTGGCCATGTAGCCCTGCAAGGGAAGGACAAAAGCTGCTGACCTCTGTTCACACCTAACATCCCACCACAACCAACTGATTCTGACCAGCACCAATAAATATAGCTAGGTTGTTAAAACATACCACAGCAATCACACAACACCAAATATAAAGTTCATATTAACATTCTGATGGCAAGAATTCTCTGAACTAAAATATCACCATATTTTAATACTTTTCAAACTAATAATTCACAATGTTCACAAAATCTACTAAAGACTGGAAACAATGGGCTGGAGGCAGACCAGAGTGTGACAGGAAGTGGAGGAATTGTGATGATAAGGATTTAGAGCTCTCTCTGACAGACTGGGTGGATGACTACATTAAGTTCCCTCTTCTCTGTCAGCACAGTGTGTGTTCTTAGCTGGCAGACAGTGAGGTTACCTCCACTATGAACCCCAGGTCTTCCACATAGTGCTTCTCTGTCTCAACAAGCTCCTTCAGTACATACCTGTAAAGATAGAAATGAGGAAGGATTACAGTTATGCTATCAAATCTATTTAGTAAAAACTCAGTAAAATTTTATTTTATGAGTCCCAGCTTCTTAACATTTTTCCAGAAAGGGGCAAGCTTTTATTTCATAATTCCTGTAAAGGAGTATGTGATCTGGCACTAGTCACAGAGAAATGGAGACAGCATTTAGCATAGAGAGCCTTTCAATATACAGTATATTAGGTAAGGGTTCATTCTTTACCTTAGAAATATTAGTTTGACAAACTAATCTTAATGTATATCACTATACGACCTCCGATGTATTGGACATTCGGGTGAAGAGAGGGGCGGAGCTGTCAACCGATCACCACCTGGTGGTGAGCTGGATCCAATGGCGGGGGAGGAAGCTGGACAGACTCGGCAGACCCAAACGTATTGTGAGGGTCTGTTGGGAACGTTTAGCAAAACCCCCCGTCAAAGCGAGTGGACCATATTCTCCCCCTCCATTGTCGATGCGGCCGTTTGGAGCTGCGGCTGTAAGGTCTCCGGTGCCTGTCATGGTGGCAATCCCTGAACCCGGTGGTGGACACCGGTAGTAAGGGATGCCTTCAAGCTGAAGAAGGGGTCCTTTCGAGCCTGGTTGGCTCGTGGGACTCCTGAGACAGCCGACGGATACCAGCAGGCCAAGCGGGCTGGAGCCTAGGCGGTTGCGGGGGCAAAAACCCGGGTCTGGGAGGAGTTTGGTGAGGTCATGGAGAAGGACTATCGGTGCGCCTCGAAGAGATTCTGGCAAACCGTCCGGCGCCTCAGGAGGGGGAAGCAGTGCCCTGCCAAAACTGTTTAC
>NW_018127886.1:2369185-2385341 GCF_001952655.1 Monopterus albus | reverse complement strand
TCCCCTGGAGGAGCTGGAGGAAGTGTCTGGCGAGAGGGAAGTCTGGGCATCTTTGCTTAGACTGCTGCCCCCGCGACCCGGTCCCAGATAAACGGAGGAAAATGGATGGATGGATATATATCACTATAATTACTTTGAATAATATTATGGTTCTTTTTTAAAATTTCAAATAAATAAGTTAGGTATATCTACATCTATAGTAAATATACCTAATACAGATGGAGCCTACAGTCTTACAACACTGTCTTTTTTCCCTGTTGAGATTATGAGCATGTTAGCATGTTGCGCCCAAATGCAGCCTCATAAAGTTGCTAGCATGGCTGTAAGCTCTTTGTCTTGTTAGGACAAAATGGCTCAGCATAATGTGTTGTGGTGAAATCATACACATCCCTGCACTCAAATGTGATGTTGTTTGCACAATAGCACATTTATTTACAGAATATGTGATAACACTGCTGCAATGAAAATGACAGTTACACATACATGCTTTTCTCCAAGGCACTTCCCCTCTCCTCCTCAGTGTCAGCCACGGCTGACCATTGACTGGAGGTGTCATCCATCAACATAGAGCCGCTGTCATCTGGCAGGACACCGGTGGACTGAGTGTCCTGAGGAAGCAGAGACAAACAGACAGAGACTGTTTATCCAGTATTATGAATCATTCCAAGAATAAAGTAAAGGGAGATAAACAGCAACCAAGAGATGATAATGGTGCAGGCTGCCAAGGTGATGAACAGAGAAACATGAGCTACAGAGGCTGAATGATAAGAAGATGATAAGAGAATGATAAGAAGATGATAAGATTGTCATAGGTAATGATTTTCACTGTGCACATCAGCCACATACAGATGGAGGCAAAAGATTAAAAGATAAGGAAAGTTCAAAGGAGCAACAGGCTAGATGCCTGTAGAAGATGATAGATAAAGCTGTGAAGGTTCTTGATGGAGTTTTGGTTTCAGAGGGAAAGGGATACAAGTCCTGCACACTGCTGGGAATGGCATTACATTTCAAAACCCATATGGAAATACATCACGCAGTTTCTTCTTTTTATGTCTTTAGCACTACTACAGCAACATCTATGTCAGCAGTTACTGCCCCATTGCCTGCAGACAGAAAAGCAGGAAGGACAAAACCCAAGGTTATTCTGATCTAATTGATTGTTTTCTCATGTTATATATGGCTTCTCTTTCATGTGTTTTCCTGGAATTATTATCATCTCCTGTGTGGTCCTGTCACAAATATAGAGTTACCATGCAAAGCTTATAAAAGCTAAAATTATCACTAACTCAGTGGATACATGTTTCACATCTGCATGCAATCCCAATGTTTGTGTAACCTATTTCTCTCTCACAACAAACATATTTATCCCATTTATTTGACAATAAAAATGACTCATCTCTCAGTACAATAGTGTCAGCTCACAAAGATTTTCCCTCTATTTTTAGCCATGTTTTTCAAGCCAATTCTTTTTTAACCTTTTCACTGTTTCCTGACTGTGCAAACTTACAGGAGAAACCGTTTGTCTTCACCTGAATCCATGTGTCCAAGTCAAGCAGAACCTCCCCACCTTAAACATATAAACATGCACACACAGCATAGACATATGCCTCATTTCTCAGACTCCCCTGACAGGATCCTGCCAGACAAAGAAATAAATAGATAGACAGATAGATAGATAGACATAAAGGGAAAAGGAAAGACTGACAGGAGTTTCACCTTCTCTCCTCTGGCTCATGTCAGCTTGTTCACCTGCCATCTTCCTGATAAACTTGTTGGCATCTACAAGTTGTGGACTTTTTAATTCTGTCACAGTGATGTGTGTGAGAGAGAAAGTCAAAGAAACAAAGAGACAAAGCAAAGACGAAAGCCAGGGGTGTGAGGAGAGACAGAGAGGCTCCATAAAGACCATTGTTTCCCCAGTTTGCCTTGCCCCGCTAGGAGTGCTCCAGCCTGGCTGACGGGTCTCCCTGGCTCCCTGATCACTTCCAGATGTTTTGTGGCAAAGCCCTTTGAAAGAAAATCCTTTGATGCAAGTTTTGTATTTTTAGCCAGAAACTCTAAAACAAAAAAATAATAGGAACTGACTGCAGTTTATGAAAAAGCTATCAAAACTGATTATAACAATTCAATTACTCTAGAGTGGAGGTGTTACAAGTTATTTTTCTCAAATGTGTATGGGCCATAAAATGTGCTTAATGTCAAAGCAAAAATAATAATAATTTTGCTCCTGTAAGTGTAATGTCTTGATACTAAAACAAAAATAGTTACAAATGTTATGTTCAAGTCATCCATCCATTATCTATACTATATATGCTGTAGATGGTCAGCTAACACTGTGCAGGGTGCACCCTGGGCAGATCACCACTCCATCACAAGACTGACAGACAACCACTCACACCCACAGCAATTTAGAGTCAACAGTTAGCATAACCTGTATGTCTTTGGACTGTGGAAGGAGAACATGCAGACTCCACACAGAAAGGCCACTGTTGGTTTCAAGGCTTGAAGCTTGAATGTTCTTGCTGTGTAGTGACAGTGCTAACCACTGCACCACCTGCATGTTTACCTCATGCAAATATTTTTTTTATTTTATAATTTTATATATACAGTATTTGTATTTATTTAAGTAGATTACATTTATTATTTTATACATATCGTTGTGGCTCAAGTCTTGCATTATTCCTCTGGGGACCAACAAACCACTTAGTGTTGGAAAATATAAACTGCTGCAAATCAGCAGTATTAAAGGAGCCCTGATAGTTTTAAAAATGCTGCCCCGAGGGCTCTGAACAACCATAACTTTTTACAGTATCTGAAGTAAGCAGAAGTCAACTGCCCATGCACGAGATCTCTGGAAATTCCTAACAAATGTTAGGGTTTGTTTATTTTGTAAAGAGGAAATATGTTACTAAGAGCAGCGGTGTGCTTCCCTGCTGTGTTTTTAATTGTTTTTGGACAACAATGGAGGTCTATTCAGTACTGAGAAACATTTAGTCTCTTTATGGGGAGTGTTAAAAATACTGTTAATATAGAAAGTGATCAGCCTTATCCTTTATAGTGATATTAATACTATGGCTTTAAATGTAATATTTACAACAGTGATTGCCAGGCACGTGTTTTAATATTTCCAGTCTTAATCAGTGATCAATCCCTACCCGCAAGCACAAATCAAAAGTATGGTACTGTGCTAAGTGCTGCAAACTGCAATGAAATGCCGCTGTTTCCAGTGTTGCAAAGCAAGGGATAGCTCTGAAGATATTTCACAATAACAGCACCAGTCATTTCTTTTCACTATTTCCAGCTTCAGCTTCAAGCATCACCTGGAAACTATTCCTTAGTTATTAGTTTTTTTTTGTTTTGGTCTGTGGGTTGTGGTGACAGACTGTACAAACTGTTCCTCAGGAAAAACATCTTAATAAATACCGTGATCTTTAGTTTTGGCGTCCCTTTTGACACCACACCTTGTTTAACTGCTGACATAGAATCACACTGACCAAGAAATAAATATTTTATCAAAAACCACACTCCACTGTGTTGTCAGATAAGAGACAACACTGTGAAGAAATAATGATAAACAGCAGTGTATATACTGTAATACTGTAATACTGGACATGCAGCCAAA
Source organism: Monopterus albus (assembly GCF_001952655.1). Classification (NCBI taxonomy): domain Eukaryota; kingdom Metazoa; phylum Chordata; class Actinopteri; order Synbranchiformes; family Synbranchidae; genus Monopterus; species Monopterus albus. The sequence continues at coordinate 2,381,719 of NW_018127886.1, read as the reverse complement.
TACAGGTGGTGTACAGACACAGAAACTACAGCTCATAGATGACCTACATAACTTAATCCCTTTACCTCTCTCTCTCTCCTTCTCTCCAGAGACTGGCAGTAAAAACACCAAAGCACTGACCTCATCACTCTGATGTAACCGTATTAATGGCTTTCGATGTGTTGTTGAAACTGAAATTAGGATTTAAGTGCTCTGGTGTCGATTCACCAACAGGAGACACTCCACAATCAATGCTCAAATGCTCAGATATCATTATTGTTTTACAGTGTATTGATAGGGTTCAAGCACTGTCAATTCATGCTGTTCAAGTGAATCCTAGTCTCTGCCACGCTTCCATCTCTCAGCAGAAAGGGACCCTCGACTGGAGATGGTTTTTTGCCACAAGCAACTGACTGCAAGTGTTTGATAGAGAAATTAAAGCATGTGTACGTACATAGTGTCCTTTGTTAGTTCTCCAAAGTGGGGTCATCTTTCATCATATCTGTATTTCTGTGCTATTTCCTATTTACCTCCAGGCATGTCCTTTCGTAACATGCTAAATGAGAGCCATGCATCACACCGGTCGCTGTCAGACTCTTCCCTTTGGTCGTCTGGTGCAGTAATCTGTTCTGAGAAACTATGTTGTGTGTGTGTGTGTGGGTGTCTGTGCTTTGTGTTGATACTGTTGGGGTTATTTGTTTGAGAATTAGCCATTTCCAGATCTGGCTCGAGGGGCATGGAGACAAAAAAAAACTGATGTCACCTCCCTGCCAAGTTAGGTCCTCACTAAGAATATTCCTCCTCTCCGAGACTGACTACAGTGAACTGTGAGTTAAAATGAAACAACAGTGGATATAACAAATTATTGCTATAAAACAGAAAGATTCACAAGTTTTCCAGTAGTGAGAATTTACTACATATATTCAAGCCACTAACATAGGATCTACTTCATGTTATTTCTATATGAAAAAAGCTGATAAAACAGGCTAGATGTTGTTAGTTTTACATGGCATTGTAGTGACAAACCTGGGTGTTTGGCAATGACATGCAGCCAATCAGTGAGTCTGTTATGTAGCTGGGGGACTGTAATGTAGCAGGTGACAGGTCTTCAGGGCTTGCCAGGCCATCTTTCCACTCCTGGAACACACACACACACACACACACATCCACAGAGTCAGAATAACACATTATCACCATTCTGCAAAATGTCCATAACATGCTTGTGCATTTGGGCACCCACAAACATGCACTGACACACACACAGGCAGCTATACAGCAAAAGAGAGTATATGAGTAAGAGAACACACCAACAGGAGTTCCTCCAGGCTAAGCCAGCAGTGCTACTGTTATATAATAGTATCTCTACCTGCCATAATGCTTAGTCCTCTGTGGACCAACTCTACATCAGACCCGTGCCTCTGCTGATTTTCTTGAGCTACCAAGTGTGAACAAGCCACAGTCAGGATGTTGGCTTTAGTTTGTGTTTATATAAGACTACACATAAGACTTGGCAGGTTTAGATCATTTGATGCAAATGCCTTGTGATAAGACGGTGTGGGAATTATTCTAGTTAATGGCTTTATTTATGAGGGAATTCTTCTTCAGTCTCACCAGTTCTTTGTGAGTGAGAGTGTCATTGGGCCTTGGTGGACTACCCAGGTCTTGGCTGTAGCAGTGGGATGAAGGCGGTGGAGGCTTTCCTTCAAGTTTGCGGACCTGACGCTCCCCTTTGGCATTGGCCCCGGCACTGAGTTTGCGGACAGGATTTGTAAGCCACTTCTTCAGGGTGCTCACAGAGCGTCTGGAGCCTGGAGAGCTGGGGACTGAACTGCCCGATGCCTGTGGGGGCAAGGACGCCACAGAAGTGGAGATGCTGCCCTCGCTGCCTGCTGTTGAGTATGAGTCTGAAGAGCATAAGCAGAGAGAGAAAGACAGAGCAAAAGATTATCTCTGAAACAATGAGGAGTTAGGCCTCTGATAAATAAGAGTTTAATGGGTCAAATGGCAGAGTACACCCAGACTCTTCACTTCCAGTCCTCCATAGTCAATTAATCAATAAATCTAGGGCCAAACCAACAGTGTAAAAAGAGCATTTAGTTAAAAGCAACAAAAAGCAACAGGTCAGTGAGAAGTGATGAAGGACTGAAGAAAGAAGACGCCAGGAGAGAAGAAGTAAAGAGAGAAATCAAAACAAAATAAGGACATATAAATAATCTTCCACTTCAAACACATCTGTGCAGCTGTAAGCCACCAGATGTGCAGCTGTTCTGTCCAGCAGACCATAACTTTTATATTTGCTTTGTGCATCCAGTCACATGACCGGGACACACTCTGATGCAAGGCGGAAAGCAGAGGTCAGGATGGTCGACGTTTGATTTGAAAAATACTCCAGAGCATTTGCTGATAGCCTGCTGCACAATGATGTCAGGAGGACATGGGAAGTGTGTTGATGGGGGCGCTGGGACCGGACATCCACTTTAATTCTTTGTAGAAGGAAAAGATCCTTGCTTGGGACTGTTTGTTTTTTTTTCTGTCTTGTCCTCTATTCCCATTTTGCCTCTACCGCCCTTCCTTCTGACTTCCTCATTCCTGAGATAGCTCTTCTTCTGGTCTGTTTTATCTGTTGTGAGCAAGCCGTGTTCACTAATTTCTCCCATCCATCTCCTTGCCCTAGACCCGACCTCCAGCCCTTGATCAGCACTCTATTACAGATGGAAAAACACTCTCATACTAAGACTAACTGCCGTGACTTGTTATTAACTGATACAACAGTTACTTCACACCAGTTTTCAGATGAATGTGACAGCTGATGGAAACACTTAGTGACATCTGTGCCTGGAAAGAATTTTAAGGTTAGTGGTGACTGCAGTGCAGCTTCATGATTTGAAAGCTTGCATCAGAATGGTACAATGCACAGACCTGTACAAAATTTCACAGTTTTTATACCTGATGAGGTATAAAACATGTTACACTGTATGTGTCACAATGGCAACTCAGCAGTTCCCCAGTTCTTCACTGTATATACAGGCTGATTTCCCTGTTGACCCTGGACAGCTAATTCTCTGCATTGTTATGAAACCTTATATAAGCCATTGCACGGACATCTATAACAGATTGTCTTTTCACAATAACATGAGGAAACAGCAAAACACAAAGGGAGATGATGAGCTTCCCTTTGGAGCATCATGCCTCCGCTCTCCCTACGCTCTGAGAGATGAGAAGAGTTGATAGCATTACACACCTACACCAACGAAATTGGGGGGGAAATAAAAAACAAACCTAAACACTTTCCTTTTGTCTTGCTGTATGCTGATAGTGCAGAGTGCCATTCATCTCTGTAATGGCACTAGTAAGAAAAGATAACCCAGGTACCTTTATGAATGCAACTTAACTATTGTTTAAATGCTTGCAATAATTACCAGTTGAGGGTACAGGGCCACCAGACTGCAGTAAGCCGGTGTGATCTTTGGTTATCAGTTAATGCTGGGCTTTTACCAGTCACCCACTCACTGTCTGAAAGGGGGCTTGGAGGATTTGTGCTATGGATTATGTAACTGTAACTGTTGTATTATGTAACTTTAGGGCAGAGTGGGTTCCTGCTACAAAGGAAGTCCAAACTATATATTTGCTCATAATACTGAAGTTTGACAGTAGAAAATAGTAGAAATATGCTCAAACAAGAGAGGAGGTTTCTGTGACCCAGATTCATCAAACCATCTGGCAATAGTGGAGCACTATTGCATTCTAAAATCCAATGCTTGAGTTAGAAAAGACCAAAGTCAGAGGTGGGACCTCACAGCTGGTCAAGTACTCTTTCTGCTGAAACACGGCACTGTGGAAGACTCACAGACTAGCAAGCTTCCCGCATTACCTGAGACAGCATACAGGACAAGTATGTACTGTGGGTGAAGGGCTGGGTAGAGAATAGCAGATGAGGGAGAGGAAGAGGAGCAGAATGATGTGCTTTTAGGTTTTATGTTAGAGCTAGCTTGATTTCCATCCATCCATTATCTATACCACTCATCCAGTTGAGGGTCTCGGGGTGTGTGCATGTGTGTGTGTGCTGGGGGGGGCTCGATCCAATCCTAGTCACAGTGCTAACACAAGAGACAGACAGCCTCTGACACTCACACATACAGGTCACTAATCACAGGCACAAGGGGAACATGCAAACTCCACACAGAAAGGCCCCAGTTAGCTGTGAGGTTCCACAGTGCTAACCACTGCACCATCATGCCACCTCAGAGCTTGCATTCTGTAGCTTTTAGCAATTAATCAATTACCAAAATAGAACATTTTCTAAAGATTGACTAACCTATTTATAAATGTATTGTTGCAGCTCTATTTTGAAGTCCATCATTTTCATGTGGTTTACAGTGGTCAGTGTAGTCATATTTAATTGCAGATGAACTGAATTACCCTGTGACTATCTGTGACACCTCTTCTCCATGTGGAAGGGGAAAACATTTGATGCAATATTCTCATCGAGGTCACAGGGGTTTGATATGATCAAATCAAAGGCAAACTTTAGAAAACTAGAAAGAAAATAAAGGCAAAACACACAGGCAGAGTAGACCGAACTTTGTGGGTAGATGGATGTGTTATAAGTGTTGGTGTCCCTGAGGAAGTTTGGTCCAACTTCCGTCTGTTGATCAGTTGATAAGTGACTGTTATTGTGCTGTAATGGAGCAGACCTGTCCACAGGCACTCCACCCCGGAGCTTTCTGTCAATCCTGTGGCCTCTCAAGACCACAAAGGCAATTTAGACATCACTGGAATCCACCGATACATACAGGTGCCTTCAAATTTGCACGTACACACAAGCAGCATATGCACGGTTTTCTGGGGTTGCTGTCCAAATGGATGGCTGCAGAATGATCTCAGCTTATTGTGTGCTCCACTGTATCTGTCAGAGCAAACAACGCACCACACATCAAAGACAGGTGACCTGCTGGTCACCACAATGCCAAACATGTGAAATGTCCAGCTGTGTCTAAGAGACTCTTGGAGCTGTCATTCAATGCCAGCTCCTCACAGGTCACAACCCTGGGGGTTTGAGAGTGTTGCGGTCACCACACAGGTATCAGACTGCCTGCATCATCACTAACAACTCTCATCTATTCTGTATCTCGTCCGCTGCCCTCCCACCTTGTGCACTTCAGCCCAGGCTCTGCTTGTATATTACATTTCACCCACTCAGAGGAAATGGACACTCTTCCCATCAACTAGCAGGACCTGGGCTGCACTCAGGCACTCAGATGTGCAGACTAAAAGACCTGGGAGACACTGAGGTACTTAGTACCTGAAGCATACGAACCCTTGAATTGTTTTCTGATGAACCTTCACAGAAACATATTACTATCATTTTTATTGTATGACCTTTAAAGCTTCATTGTCTTTTTTGTCTTCTTTAGCTGTGCTCTTTCATAAAAATTCAATTTCTGGACTTTTTGAAATGCCTGTGTTCTGTTTGCCATCTGTCTCTTTCACTTTTTTCTCATTATACTTCCTCATGTTGGATGGTTTATGTGCATTTTGTTTGTGCTGTGTCTGATTAATAAACCCTGGCACTTAGCTGTGCCATGATTAGCTTTCTCCTGTCCTCTTCCCTTTTTCTTTATTTTGGCGCTGTCTCCTCTATAGTACGAGCCTCCCTCTCTCCCCTGGCCACCCTCTTTTGCACTGTACCCCTCACTTTCTTTCTGCATCTCTCTGCACTGCAGTGTTTTTTGGCTTTGGTAGGCTTCTGCCCTGGGATCAGGACACACAGCTCCCACTACTAAATGCAATGCTCCACTCTAGTACAAAGCTGCTGAGACCAGCACAAGCATGACATGCAAAAGCAAGTGGCAGAGAAGAATCTCCTCTCCTCTCTTCTCATCTCCTGGTTTGACAGCAACTGAACCCAAAATCTTAGAAATCCTCTGAAATGATCAAGGTGACACGACTTACAAGATGGGTTGATGGGGGCAGGAGGGATTATTCACAATTTAGGTAAGTAGTAAATGAATGTTAAGATGAAGAAAGGCAAAAAAAATGGCAGCCAGACTGAAGAAGAAACCCTGAGTAGAGTAGAGCAGACATCAACGAGAAGAAGAGAAAGAAAACTGATTACAAGCTGTTTTTTAAATATACTTGAGTGTATATAAGCAGGATGTGCGCCAAATCTTAATTATGTGCATAGAAACACGAGCATGGGCACAACTCTTTTCATCCCTGTCTGTATCCTATGTGAGTGTGTTTGTGTGCAGTAACTTTTAGAGCAACACAATGAAGTCTGACAAGTGAGCAGACGTTTCCTGTCCTCCTACTGACCTAGTTTTTGCAGACACATATGCACACATTGCTGTGATTCCAGAAGCACAAAGGGAAATGTGTGGTAGACACAGTCAAGTGACATAAACAAGTTGATGTCCCACCATCAGCACTCACAGCCGGTCTATTTTCATCAGTCTTGAGCATCAAAGCGATGTCAGTCACAGAAAAATTGAATATAATACTCATTAATCCTGTTGTTTGTGGAAAAATGTGATTCAGACACTTCCCCTGATGAGAGCTTATAAAACACCCCTAAGTGAATGATAGATCTAAACCACCGCCAGTGCCGCTGAGTGTCAAAATCAGGTCAATAGGAGTATAATGATGTATTTCAAGCGGTGAAGGTTGTGCATTTACATCACAGTTGCTGCTTTCTGTTGAAATATTGCTCCACCATCTCAACTGAAGTTCCCCCAGCATTTAATTTGCATCTGAATGGGGTCTTACTTTCATAAAAAGGATGCATAGCATGACTAGGCAGTGGAGATCACACCACACACACTGGTTTTGCTGCTCCTGACAGTATGAGACTGGATTTGTGGTTAGACAACCTTAAAACCCCAGACAATCCTCCAAGATATTCAGGAAGAAACTAGTCAAGCTCCTGCCTATATTACCTTTAACATGAACTCTGGTGAACCACATGCACACACTAGGAGTCAAATTCAGGGGATTAAGGTTCCACTGTGGTTCAGTTCATGCTCGCACTGGGATATTAATGATTGAGCACCACAGGATCAAGAGGAGGATAGAGAGATGGAAAGTTCAATATGCACTAATCGCCATTCTCTTATTTCATTAAAGGGGCATTTAGCATTGTACTTTGATTGAAATATTAAGAATGGTTCCTTTTAAAGCAGCATTGGATTAAATATTCTGGCTTTTAGTCTTTAAGAAAGGCCGAGGCGAGCCCTGACAGCACCAGATCCCACATGTAACTCAGCATGTCCATCATTAGACCTTCTTTGCATGTGCCATATTCATGTCATCAGTGACCCACCTGTAGTTCACTGATTGGCTGTGCTGGAAGAAGTATTCAGATCTAAGCAAAAGTAAAGGCGCCACCATGAGGAAAATTCTGTTATCAAATAAATGCAGTAGAATAAAAGGTAGAAAGGATACGAAGTAGTATATTTGGAATTGTTTAAGTAAAGTTTCTTCTGTAGCACTGCAAACCGCTCAGGTGTGTTTCTGCTCAGGTTCAGTCAGCTCACAGTGGATGTGCCCCAGACCTCTAAAACCAAAACCCAGTCTTCTGAGATGTGGTCTTACTGTATGAAGGTATTTATTAATTTTACTGTACATGTTGCCAAAGTAACCTGAAACATTTTTCCAGTCTATTATTTTGGGAATCACATACACGTGTATGTGCCCAGTGAGAAACGCTTGGCAGCATTCATAAATGAAATGTGAGAGGGCAAAGCACTTCCGTGACCTTGCAGTGTCTACATGGCACTCTGTTTTGGCATGCATTTGCTACTGTGTGTGCTCCAAAATAATCAGAGTGATGATGAACACTTCCCTCTCAGCCTCTTTAGCAGCAAGCAGCACACACACTGGGTACTATTAATTATCTGAATGATTATCTAGGCACACACACACATCCGCACATTCTTTATCGTCTCTTGGGGACTTTACACTGAGTGACATTTGTTTAATGGAGATGTACCCTAACCTTAACCATAACTATGACTTGCCTAACCCTAACCCTTACTTTTTCCCTAATCCTAAACCTAAAGCACATTGTCACTCTAAAATTTGATGATTTACATGAGGGAGTCCAGCATTTGGTAGCCATGTGAATTAATCTTATGGTGTAAAGAGAATTTAGTCCCCATAATGTTAATAACACACACATTCTCTCTCTAAAAGAAAGAAGGACAATGAGAGAGCGAGGGAGAGAGGCTCAGACTTCTGTTTAGGGTAAACAAGGCTGCCATTAAGCCCGAGGTGGCTGAGAACACAGAGCAAATTTAAAGCCACTGTCATTTCATATGGCAGCTGTGGCAGTGCCATGCAGTCAGGAGACCTGTGTAGAGAGCTGGAGACAGATCTGTGGTTCCTGCTGGGCCGCTCCTTCTGGCCCCAGTCTGCCTGACAGCCCTGGTCTCTCAGCTCTGATCTCCTGCTGTTTTTGTATACAAGAGCACTTCTCTGAACTTCACGAAGCCAGGGCTACTGTATTAAACCTACGCACGCCAGATGTAAATTATGGGTAGGAAATGTTTGGACCTGCAGGCACATTCCTTATAAATGGCATCACACACAGTTCTACCTTCAGCACCTACAATACTGTGTATCTGGGCTAAGCATACGAGGTGTCAAAACCAGAAACAAGTGAAGTCTCATTCTGATCTTGCACACTGTGTTGACCTGCAGATGTAAAGAGGTACTGGTACAGTGATTCTCAGTCAGACTTAATGGGCTTTCCAGACACATTCTCATTCCTTTCCATGGCTCTCCACCTCTCTGCACTTTCATCGCCATAGCAACCAAACCCAGAAGGAGAAAGTGAGGGACAGTCGCACAAAAGATTAGCCATCAGCAAGACTTGAAATCAAACTACACATGTGGGCGCATACGCATGCTTTAAGTCATGTTGCACATTGGAACACACACATGCATGCGTGCTGCTTGTCTGTGGCACACTCACATACACACACAAAGTGCAATACTTAGCATATATTTGCACTGATATTTATACAGTAGCACACCGATAATGTTTTTATGCCTTGTGGGTATTTGTAAAACAATACTGTGCTCACAAAGGACAGCTTTGAAAAGCTGATTCCAAATTCAACAATAAGCATCTGCACCTGTGGGCTTTTGGCTATATGAGATCATCCTGCATTTGGTGCAGGAGCTCTCCATATCGACATTAAAGGGTGTCTTATGAATACACAAAATACATATATTCAAGTGTTACAGCAATCAGTTCTGGATAACCTAGCCACTATATACAAATGAAGCAAAGCAATAAAAAGTGGATATTCCTGGAGGTTACTACAGGTCTCTTTTTATTTTCATTGCTCATCGAACTGCTTTGTAAGAGCCATAAACCCAGTCCATGTTTCCCTTCTAGCTGTCAGCAGATACCATTTAATTGTTACCATAGAAACACATCTTTAAATTCTGAGATGGGGGCATTGTCTCCAAGAAGCTGGGCAAGTAATGGTTATTAGGTGGAAAAGTGACATATTTTACCGAGAATTTTCTATTTTCTGAAGGCCAGTTCATACTTTCCACAAACCCTTGTGCGGATGCTGACACCAAAGAGGGACCTGCTTGTCACTGTGGCCACATTTTTGGCCTGCACACAGATGACCGCACACAGGAGTGAACCTCTTAGTTTTTACATTTCCAGAGCATCTTTGCAAAGTTAATGCCACTAAATATGTTTCTATATAATTGCAGCTCTAAGTTACATGTTGGTGTCTTAATTTTCAGTTGTACACAACCATTAGACTGTTTTATCAGAAAGCGTAGTTCTTACACTGCAACTCTACACAACTCATCTGACACACTATACACTGTGTATAACCACTGTTTGCTAATAAAGTGAAGTAAAAAGGTAAATGAGCAAAATGTGAATTTTTGACTTGAAATGTCACTTTAAAAAGAATTGTGCCTGTCAGAAAATATATTGAATCTTTTAATTTTAGTTTGTTGTAATTATGTATTCATTAATTCTTTAGTTCCAAAATTATTTGCAAAACGATGCAACCATTTTATAATACAGTAAGAACAAAAGATTATACTTTTTTTAAAATAAAGATTACTAAGTGTACATTCATCTTAAATAGTAGATATATTAGATATGAAAATCAGCTGTAAATTCAGCAAATTATGATGGTTTGAACTGTGGATAGACCTCCTACCTTCATACACATACATTCATTAGGAGGTGCGGCATTGCTGTACCAACATGGCGATTGTGTTGATACATTGCCATAACGAACAGCAGCAGCTCATGCAGTATCTCAGCATATACTATATCCATGTTCAAAGCCCTTTTATGCAATTGGCAAACATGATTTTGCAGTGAAACTAACATGAGGGAGAATTCAGGTCAAAGGTCAACACAACAATGATAATCAATATTAATCTATCTTTAGAGTTACAATGTAAACAAAGGGTAAGGGCTGCCTTTAATATATGCTACGATCCAAATGGTTCAGCTCTCATATCCACTGCTTGAACTGTAAGGCTGATTAAGAACAAAGTAACCTTTTCCCAGACATGACAGGCAGTTGCTCTCACGTTAATTTAACATAGAGGCAGCGTGTTCAACTCTACTGGAAAGCACAAGCTCACTTCTTCAACACATCATCACATTGCTGTCAGTATTGTCACTTTCCATTATTAGTTTAACTTTATGCACTGTTTTTGAAAGTTTTCCAGAGAGGCTTGTATCAGGGGGAAGCTAGTCAGAATATCTGTCTAAACCGAGGTTTCACCGAAGTAATCGATGTAATCACCCTGGTGCTGACACTTAGAGTGAGCATGTTTCGATCTGGCTGAATTAAGTCGAAGTGAACGCTGTCAGAGTTTGTAGAAGGACCATAAGAAGGAGTGAGTAAGGGTAATAACTAACAGTATCATAGATACCCCATAAGACCACAGACATAAAAAGACCCATATGGGCTGAAAGTGGGGGTAGAAATGCAGAGGGAATCTGCTCCTCTCCCCCTCTGCACTGTTGGAGAATTTTTTCTAAACAAGGTATGGAATGCACTCCTGTGTTTCATAATTTGTTCCCTCATTCTTCTACTCAGCACATTTACAAACAGAGTTCTAGGGAAGAGAAAAAAGACAGGAAAAGAGAGTGGGATATAAAGTGGGAGAAGTGCACAGGAGCCCTGGAAATATGTCAGGGCAAGGTCATTTAGTGAAGCAAAAAGGAAAGAAGCATGAACTGTGAAAAGGAGGAGATGGTGAAAGTAGAGAAAAGGGGAGAAGACATAATTAATATCTGGCTGCCTGGCTGTGTGCCGACCTGTCTGAGGGGAGAAAGAGTGGTGAGGGAGAGGAAAGAAGGAAAGCGGAGTAAGAGAAAGAAAATGCGAATGCCCCAGCAATGAGCTTAAAGCTGCACTTGGTGTACACATTCCAAGCCAGCAAATCATGCAGCATTCAATCCAAAATTCAGATCGGCTGATTTCTTCATTCAGGTGGGAGACTGAGAGCACCGGGTTGCTCCTCTTTCTTTTACTACATCTCTCTTTTTGTCTCACTCACTGTCCTTTTCTCTCTTGCATATGTGAAACAATATGGAGGAGATGGGTTTGGAGACGGGGGGTTGGGTGGGAGGGCAAGTGGAGATGACAAGGTGGAGGGTGGGCTGGGGTGCAAAGTTTAAAAATATCTCAGACTGCTGAACAGAAGGCTGGGCCATAGCAATCCAGCAGCATACCTTCAATTTCAGCTATTTTTGCTGCTTTTTCCATAATGTCTGAAGTCTGCCTTATAAGCTGATGACAAAACCGGCTCTCCAGCGGAGACATAAAAAGACACGGCAAATTTCTCCACACATCTGCCAACGGGGCTGCACTCTGTCAGAAGTACACTCCACTTGATTTCAAATTATATTTGTAGGTCTTAGGGTCACAGGTTAGGTCAGGGAAGCCTTGGGGATTTGGGGATATGTTCCTCTGTCTGAGAACAACCACACTGCTGAAGTGCCCTTGAGAAACACACTGAACCCGACCACCTTCAGCTGCTGCAACTCATCCTCCACCATGACTAGTCTGAGATCAAGATTTTTATTTTAAATTGGAGTGTCGAGGTGAAAGGTTTAGCCACTTAAACCGCTAGTGGATCAATATAAACTATGTTGATAATCCTTTTTAATATTCATTCTGGGGTATATTTGTGATTTGGGGCTACATAAATAAATGCCTTGAATATAAACATGTAAGTGTTTTTGCACATGCATGTCTGTGCAATGAACACACACTGTCCAAGGCAGCTTTTGTTCCATATGCTTTTTGTTTTAAAAATGTCCATGTATGTCTCTGTTTTCTCTGTCTTTGCCATTCAGCCGTTTAAATATGTGTGTGTGTCTGTGTGTGTGAGAATGTGTGTGTGTGCCATTGCTGGGGGGATTCTTATCCTAACACTCTACATGCATGAGTCTACACTATCTCACAACACACACAAATAAACACACTCACAGATGCACAGGAAACACATATGTACAAGGCAGCGTTTCCCTCTTTAAAAGAAAACAGGGAAAGA
>NW_018127886.1:2337701-2369175 GCF_001952655.1 Monopterus albus | reverse complement strand
AGAGGCAGAAAAAGAGAGCAAGAAAGGGGTGGGGATATGAAGACAGAGACACTTACAGAGGAAGAGATGGATGTTTTGAGTAGACAGAGAGAAATGTTGTCATGTTGTCAGAGGAGGGAGGCTAAAGCTAAAAGTTTAATCACACTCATCTTCTACAGAAAACACTCCTACAAGGAAATAAATACATTTTGTATACATTTAGACTACATATTTTAAAATGATGTGCATACAGAATGTGTGTAACTTCAAATATACTGGAGAATCTACCTCATTGTAATGCATTTCCATTCAAGAAATATGTCTGTATTTTTAGCTTGCTTGCCTAACATGCATTCTGAAGAGCCAATTCAGTGAAAAACTAGAGCAAAGGCAAACATTCAAAATGCTTTCTTTTCCGAGAGGGGATGACAAACTGCTTCGTTTTAGTGTGATCTTACTTCCACTCCATCCTTATGTCTCTCTTGTTTGCTTTGTCTCTCTAACTGCCTGCATTTATGTGTATCAAATTTACCTCAGGGTGCATCACAAATACCATTAGGTGTGTAGGAGGTTGTGCTGAAGTAAAGATGTGATGACAGTGTTGGCTTAGAATGCAGTGGCATATGTCATGCTTAACATCACCATGTATGTGTGAGGAAGACGTTGTCAGCGTCATCATCAGGAGCCAGCTCAAGGCTTTTTATGTTTTTCCTTTGTTTGAACACTGGCTTTTGATCCTCGAAATGGAGCAAACACATTTATTCGGTGACTTGTTGCATGCTCTGGCGTGTGTTACTGAGAAGTAACACTTGTTCTTTTCCACCTTTCCCTCACACACAAAATGCAGTCCTCCTATCAGATATGATCTAATGAATCCACACATTGCACTTCCTCCCTCTGGGCTGTGAAGACAACTGACTGCTGACAATATCAAACAGTGACATACCATCTATTTTTAAATGGTTTGTCAACAGTCTTTGCTGGGAAGCAGCCCTTACTAATGGCCCTATCGCAGCCAGTCTGCTAATGTGCTGTGCAGAGCAGCACCTAACATTAGAGCTAAAATGATGCATGCTTTTCTCTTTCATTATGCACCTCTCCCCACCTGTCCATCTTTCTGGTTTTCTTGATCATACTGACTACTGCTCAGATCAATAATCCCATCTCTACTGCTGCACTCATGTTTATATACTGCCATATATTTCCTCTGACTCTATTTTTCCTACCACTCTGCTACTTGTTAGTCCTGTAATACTCCTGCACCACATACACGGTAACAACAAATAGAAGTCCACTGCTTGTGTTCCTGTTTCGTTACACACCCCTGTTTAAGAAGTGAAAAAGCTGTGTGAGGACACGCCACAGAAGGCCACTGACTTGCCTGTTTTTCTGATGCACTGCAGACCATCTTGGGCAAGTCATTTACTCTGAATGGTAATAACAGAAATTACTTAAGTTTTAGTCCTTTATTCACTGGAAGATACACGTGAGGGTGTTGATCTGAGTGAATGTGGGCATGTACTGGGTATGCATACAGTATGACATAATGTCACACTGTAGTGTGTGCCGTCATCCAGCAAGTGTGTAGGGACTGAATCATGCAGCACACTGTAATTTCCTCCTGTGTCAGTGGAGTGGCATTTTAAGAATCAGTCAAAGGTATAGGTTTGTTTTGTCTGACACAGCAGAGTAAGGCAGCCTGTCACTGCAATAAAGATTACATTAAAGAGGAAATGTTTTGTTTGCTGTTGATATCAGTGTCACATCAAGAAATCTGGCAGCTCACACTAAGCTATTATTTTGGTATTTTGACCCTGGTTATCTCAGCTCAGAGAATCCAGGCACAAGTTTGGCTAGTGTTTCATTAATAAATAGATAGATAGATAGATAGATAGATAGATAGATAGATAGATAGATAGATAGATAGATGAGATGAGGCTGTAAAGAGGAGAAAAAAGATAAGTGCTATTAAAAATTCCACCACAGCCAGTGTTTTCCCCCTGACATCGTGTTAATTATAGAAACCTCTTTACAGTAGATGACTGGAGATGACTGCACATATTCTCAACATACAAGTAGGAGCAAACCAGTGGCAGCAATATAAAAATGCACTTTACATGCTCTTTGAGGAGGTTTTACAGAGCACATAGCATCACATTAATAGTTAAGTTACTCTAACACACTACAGTAGTTTCATAATGTGGCTTCTCCAGAGGGGATAGAGTGCTCACATTTCTCCTACTTGGATTGTAAAGAGAGATCAAGAGTTTCTCTGCCTCTAAATGGAAAATAAAAAACTTCCTAGCTTGTCATTTTGAATTAAAAACAGCCACCTGATCTTCTAAAGGCTGTTGAAAGAAACCCAGACTGTTGAATAATGGTCTTACTGTATGTTTATTGAGATTATTTTTAATTATGTAAAATGTTTTATTCTTGCAGTCTCCCACATATATTATAATCTAAGTGTGTACGTGCATTTGCTGTAATAACATGGTTGAGGTGCAGTAAGGAGCTCTGGCTAATGGAGAAGGAGAATATCCGTTACATAAGAGATTTAACTAAAGGAATCTGAGGTATGTATCCAACAACACTGACCAATAATATGAAAGCCTACTTCACTGGATAAGTTAACTGTTTATCCCTTTGATGGGAGGGAACAAACTCAGCATGCACCACAGTATAAACTCAAACAGTGCTAATAGCCGCTGTTGCTGTTTTAACTTTGACTCTGAGCCACAGTAGCAGAGGTCGCGTGTGTTCGCAAGACAAGTGGCAGGGACAAAGAGAAGCAAGTGACAGGCTGCAAGGTAAAAAAACAGAGGAGTTTGAGTTTGGTTTTTTCATGCTTTCAGACTGATATTACAGTGAGGCCTGAGTTTTGTAAAAAAAAATATAAAAATAAAAACTCCAGACAAGCCTGTAGGCGAGTGTGAGTGCTCATCAGCCTTGTTGTTATTACATATCATGCCACCCGCTCCTTGTCCTCAGTCACATCATTATACTGCTATTTCTGCTGCAATCATCACAACAAGATGGAGAGCTGGAGGGAGAGACAAATACAGAAAGGAGGGTGTGGGGGGATCACTGCTGTTATGTTCAGCTCTCACTGTTTGGGGTAGAGGAATGTTTCAGAGTGGCCCAGTCCACGTGTGTTTCATCCATCCACATGCTGCACATACCCAGCTGACACACACACTCATTATGGTGAGGACAGTCACTTTCTAAATCCTGCAGTCACACACACAGAGACACACACACAGTCCCACTCTCTGTCTTTTCTTGTCTATCTTTAATAGAAGAGTGTGAGATACATGTCCTCTCTTTCCTGTGTAGTCAAATGTGGGAAGGACTTTTATCATCCGCTTGCTCACATGTGTATGTGACACACATCTGTTGCTTTAGCTGGAGGCGGAGAGAGCAGGCGAGAAGGTTTGAGGCTTACACTTAAAACATTAGCATATGCTGACAGGAATGGAAGGAGAGATAAAGGAGAGGTGGGTTGACATCTAAGAAAATGTGGAGGAGAAGAAGAGCAAGGTATAAACTGGAGAAAGAGGAAAGCGGAGTTAGAAGAGTTATGGCTTCAGGTCAGTAGAATCAGAAGATACACACAAAGAAGAAACTTCTCGCACACCAAAACAACAGACTCACAAAAGAGTTTTTCCTATACGGACCCAAAGGCAAATAAACGTATGAAGGTTTAGGAAAAACTTTATGAAAATCAACCGTTTTTTTTTCTGTGTTGGTGCATGTGATTCTGTGTGTGTCACTGACCTCTGACTCGGGCATAGCAGCAGCCACACTTGGCCAGAACTTTACGGAACAAATGCTGGCAGCCACAGCCTCGATGGTGGCGATGGTGATGGTGGCCCCCTTTCATGCTGTTGAACCATGAGCAGAGGTGGGCATGGCCCGGCACTTTTTCTTTCTCCCCCTGTTCCTCTTGCTCCCCCCTATCTCACCCTCACACAAGTAGAGGTTCACTCCCCAATGTATAAATCCCCAAAAAGGTGTCAGCTGATCCTCCTCCTCAGTTGACAGCAGACAGAGTTAAAGCCCACATCCAGACTGAAGAAGAGAAAGAGTCTTTAAAAGAAGAAGAAATCCGCACTCACAGGGTTTTTCAGTTGGTGAAAAGCAGCCAAGGAAACATTCCAGCGAGGTTATCACTAGACTGAATGCGCTCCCTTCAGTGTGTCTCTCTTGTTTCCTCTGTTTTCTTTTTGGTGCTGAGCTCTTGCCTCTGTGAACTGCCTGGTCAAATGACAGACTGGGAGACGGCTTTGGAGAGCGAGCCAGCAACAGAGATAGCGGGAGAGAGACAGAAACAGAAAAAGAGGGAACGTGGGGAGGGGTGAAGAGGGTGGAGTCTGCAGCTCTAGTTGCTGGCTATTCCAGAATAAGGTTCCCACTCCTCTAATATTCTCTCTTCCTGTCCTGTTTCTCTCCACTCTCTCTTCCCTCCTGTCAGCTGTTTTTTCTCTCCTCCCTTCTGTTTCCTCTCTCATCTGCTGCCTCTTGTCTTATCCTTTTTTTTCTACATGGTAAAGTCTCATTTTTGCAGGAGGAATGCTTACAGGGGCTCTTTTATACACTGCTGAAATGTTACACTCTCCTATGGTCGCTTAGAGTTGCCCCCGAAAATAGTAACTCCCAGGTCAACATAGTGCTATTTGCAGAGGACTGGGTTGAAGGTGTTGTGTAATTTTTAGTACAGCAACAGTGTCATCAGTTTGTCACACTCACTGAAGAGTGTGTGTGTACAGTATGTGCTCACTTTTTTCCTTTATGTTTCCATGGAGTGAGAGAGCAGTTTCAAATTTCACAGTACTGGCATTCTTAATGTGTGTGCCTTTGTATTACTTACATAATGGGGACCAAAGCCTGTTAACACATTCACATCGTCACTGAATTGTCACTGAATCACTGAATTCTATGGTGTGAGGTCATAATTAGGTTAAGGTCAGGGTTAGGGTTAGGGTAAGGCAAGTAGTGGTTATGGTTAAGGTTAGGATAAGTCTACAGGAAGTGAATGTAAGTCAATGTAAAGTCCCCACAAGGAATGAAAACACAGCGATGTGTGTCTGTGTGTGGCTTTAGTCACATTGTGGGGACTCAAGTTGGTCCAAAACAAAGGTTCATCCCTTTAATTAGTCTTTTATGTTTAATACACAATAATAACTATATAAATAATTAATTAACATTTCAAGGAACATGCAACTCTGAGTTGTCTATACAGTGGGATTATGTAAGTTCTATGTTTACTAAAAACAACAACAATAATAATAAAAACATTAAATTCTAAGGAATGCAGAGGTAGCAACAAAATCATATAAGAAATATAGGTACAAATCAGAACCACACATAGGTCTGATAAAAAGACAATAAATGGTAAGTGGTAAATAAGGATAAAAACACAAATGCATTAAGCAACAAAGGTAAAATGGACCAATAGTTTTACCCATTCATCTGAGAGGCCTTTTTCACCTTTTCTTGTAAAGGAAAATCTGAATTGTTGCTGTGCCCTCACCAAAAGTCTATCTATCTATGTTGTGATTTTGGTTATATACTGTATGTGTGAAAACATGAGATTTATGCAACAGTCCTATAAATCTAATGCAGTTCTGTCTTCACAGCAGTGGGCAAAATGGTAGAAAACCAATGTTCCATATAGTATATCAAAATTTCTGACAAGTCATTTAGGGTTTATTTTGTCATATCTCCCACTTGTAGTTTAATCAAACTCTGTGAAAGCAAACAAGTGACTTTCCAGGAATGTGTCAGTGTGTTTAGTTTCACTCATCAGTGCCGCAACCCAAAAGCCTGTATCCTGTCATTACTTGATTTTCCAACTCTTCATACAGAAAATGTTGCCTACATGGGGATTTGTGTCTGGTGCTTGACTTGAGTGAACATATCTTATGGGGGAGTTCTATGTCTGGAGATGAAAACACAGCCCTGCATAAAGTACAGTATTTCACTATCCAGACTATGTCATGATTATGTGTCACTTCTGAGTCAATTTAATTGCAACAATCGTGTAATTCCAAACATAGCAATACACATTAAGAATACCATATTTAGATGTGTGTTTTATGTAAATCAAATCACATTACTGTAAACTCTGTCACCACCACATTGTGATTCATCAACCTTCTTTACAGATGAAATCAGAGTCTGGTGAAATGTCAGCCAGTAAAGCAGCCTTGACTAAAGAAACAACTTCAATTATAAATAGAACAAGAAGGAAAATGGGAAAAAAGTTGGCAATAGCACCATTATGGGACACAACCAATTATTTTCTGACCAACAAACGTATGTCCTAAACCTGAAACTGCTGAGCTTATGATATCATGTGGAATCTCATTCCACTGTTTCAGAGCACATCACACGCATCCTTTCAGGCTACAATCTGAATGTGTGGAATTATTTTCTGATTACTGCAACAAAGACAAGCGGTATCGCAGCACCCACTCAGGTTCCCCTCGCATCAAACACTTGCTCTGAACCAACATGCACACATACGTACAAGCACACACATCCCGGAGGACTGCACTGTCAAATGATTCAGTGGCTGCCAGGGCCACCTCTACAACATTCATCTCTGCACAGTGACATGATGGTGGTAGACTGCTGTCAGGATGCCTCTGCCGTCTACAGGAGACAGTTTGAGCAAACAGAGAAGGCTGCCTGCCTCACTCATTAGCCACACATACAGTTGTATGAGACTCTACCCTCTCACCAGGCATGGATTAAGAACATTTTGGATGAGGTGGCCAGCTGGGGCACAGACTCAGAGAGGGATCGCATATTTGAAATTACATATAAAGCATACATCAACCCCCTAGTTCTATAAAATAATAAATCATACATTATTCAGAATCAAATTGTTTATTCTGTGTAAAAATGAGACACATGATGTTTTCTTTAGTTATCTGGTGAATCATGCCAAGTACTTCACAATAACACAATCAGAGAAAAGAATAAATAATAAAACTAATTTGACTAATATCAGTTATAATACACCAGAGAAATGTTAGCTGCATTTAAGGCAACAATTGGTCATTGTTTTTCATTTTTTTTTATTCATTAATACTGGCAAGCGTCACATTTTGACTCTGGAAGGGTGACAGCAGGGGTGGCCAAGCAGACTGGCCACCCCCCTGGCTCCGCCCATACCTTGCACTATTTCTCTGTTTCTTCTCCTGTACTTGCAAACAAAAAAAAGTTCATCACTAGAGAGAGAGAGAAGCTCCACAGATATATTATGTTCTCAGGGTGAGAGAGCACACTGGTTTGCCACATGCAACGCTTCTGCTCTGCACAGATACAGATGGACCACAATCTAGTCCCCTTCCTCTCCCAGCCACCCTCCATCTCTCCCTTTCTTTGCTTATATTGGATGCTTTAAATGACTGTGATTGAAGGGGCAATTCACCAGGGGAATACTGAGCAGTGCCTGATGCAGATATGGCTGTAGGAGTACAATTCAAAAAGCAGGCTGAGAAACAATGGATCTGACAGAAGAACAGAAGGCTTTGAAGCAGCAAGACAAAACAAAGACTAGAATCTGAGGGCAAAGCATTACAAATTGAGCAAAGTGATTGTTCTACACAAACCTAGACTGCACAGCAGAGAGATAATGAAGAATGCATTGCTCTTGGGATACATTCAAAATTCATGAAGTGAAGGTAGGGGATTCTTTTCATGTGCTCTTAAGTTAGATGAGTCGGAGTCACAGTATGTTTTTAAAGACACCCAGTAGGGGGCATCTGTGCTTGTTGCATAAGGATGATGTTGGTTCACTTAGTCAGTAATGCAGCTTCAAAGCATTACAGACATGAAAGAAATAGTTTTACTCTACTTTCATATGCCAGCATTTGTTTGTAATACACTGTAGAGCACACTGACACTGTAATAATATATAGAATGGCCAAATCTGAAATGTTGTATCTACAATGCCCATTTTTGTGACTGAGAACCTTATTTTTGTGTAACAGCTCTGACAGTCAACACCTACATTCTAGAATTAAACCTCTGTATAAATGAACGCACAAACTAGCTTGAAGTGAGGAGAAGAGGATGTGAGATGATCCATACATTAACATCCGTTCTCCTTCTCTCTCCTTTTAACTCTCCTTTGCTCCTTCTCCAAACCCCAAACCCCACACACGACCAAAGAAAATTCACACAAACTGTATATGCTTGTGTAGATGTGAAGAGAAACACCTGGTCAGCTGAATAAAATCTGTATAAGTGCATTCACATTGTGCCAATTTTAAAAGTTTGACTGTAGGCTAGCATGGTTGCAGATAGATGTATGTGGGTTTTTAATGTGAGCAAGCAGCCAAACACTCTGCATAGGAACAATTGACATAATCTTGAGTATGATTTAAGAGTGTAAATCAACTCGTACAAATGAACGCAATAGTACTGTAGACACAATACACCTGGCTGGAGTAAACTTCATGTACAGTAAAATGTACAAAGCATTTAAACTACAGGAAAATAACAAAGTACACAGAATTCATTTGACATAAGAATGAATAGCTACAAGAAGTCTCAGTTCAGCAGATATGCAGCTGATTATTCGCAGTGTGTTCCCCAACCCCCCAATGACATTAGCCTCTCCTCACCCGATCAGCCAGCTGAAATCCTGCCAAAATGTGCTCACTTAAATTTCATTTTCCTTCTTCCTACTCCCTTGCTGCTTCTCTCTTAGTCCCCCCCCCCCCCCTCTCTCTCCTCTCGCTCCCTAACTGGGATTCTGGGAAAAGCGGGGTGGGGGGGGGTTTTTTTTGGGGTTTTTTTTTTTTTTTTTTTGCTAAGGTCCTATTATAGAGCAGAAGTCACAGAGTGACTGCCCTATTCTGTTTTCTCCTGTCCTGCTGATTTGCAGAGCTAGTGTGTGTGAGTATGTGCACTTGTGTGCACTTCACCATCAGTACCTCCTACTGTTGTAGCTCATCATGCAGTGCAGCTCAGAGGCAGCAGGAGGTCTGCACTACACAGAGGGGAGGTACACCACCCATGAAGACTTGTTTCGCTAAACAGTGCTCACTTATCAGCTAGAAGTACAAGCATATACACAGTCACACAACACCTCTGTAATATTACTCGAGTTTAATACTATTAGAGCTTTCCTCCTTTACCTGACCCACAGCCTCCCTCCCACCATTTATCTTTCTAGAGCTGGACTGTGAACCTTACTCTAGAAGCAGCATTCAAGTAGCCTACTGAGACATTTCTGCTGACAGTGTGCAAGGCTTACGCCTGAGCTAAAACACCACCAATGTTAATTAAACAAACACAAACCACAGGGACCACACATGGAGAGACACTGCTGCTTTGTCTCTGATTAATTTAAGAATTACTGAGAGAAGCAGTTTTACTGTGAGGAGAAGTTCTTCTGTAGGAAAAAAATAAATAAAAAGATTGTATTTAGATGTTTAGTGTCTGTGGGAGCATATACTGTACATGCATGTTTATGAGCATATTCATATGCCTGTTTAAATGTGTTTTCACCTGCCTTCTCCCTTCCAGGTCAGTGGACATTCTAAAAGCCAGCTGTTCGGTGAAACAGTGACCTGCAAGGTTTCTGAATGGCCTGTGCGACCTTATGTCTTCCAGATATTCCATTTCTCTGAAACACAACGTGAACCTCTGCAAACTAACTCTTCAAAAACACACATTCAAATACAAGCTTTATTGTAGTCTAATTACTCATGGGAGGTACACACCACATACCACCAGAACAGCCCAGATAAGGTTTAAAATTGGTCCTGTCACCCTGAGTTATTTAACCATAATCAATACTTTTATAACAACCATATCAAGCAACAATTTGAAAACAATATGACAAAGTGAAAGGGGTTGTTTTGTAGTGATGAACTGACAGAGAGTTAGCTGCAGCATCCCTCAGCTTTACACAGATTTAGTTTCAGCTCGTTGCTTGGTTGTGTGATCCACAGCCTTACTTTTTGTGTTTATTCTCACTGCTGTCACTGACAGTTGCAGCAGGCAATCGGTTATTGTAGGTTTAACAGGAAATTGTTTCTAGGCTATCATACACAGTTCACTTCTTCTGCATTACAGTAGAAGATGGGTGAGATACTATGTGAAGTAATGCTGTTTAATGTCTGGTCCTAATAACACAATGTGATGCATTTTCAGCTTGATCTCTGCCTATTTAAGGTCACACAGAGAGTTCAGCCCCAGGGTCCTCAGGGTTTAGCACTTTTCTGTGGAAGGCACAGCTTTCCAGGCTTCCACAAAACCTGACATCAGTGTATATATAGTTCTCTATATGGATCACACAACCAAGCAATGAGCTGAAACTAAATCTGTGTAAGAAGGCAATAAGTTCACTTCTGGCTCTTGTTTTGATCTCAAGTATATTTATTTTAATATCCTCACATTATTTCAGGATTTTATCAGTCATAAATTGTGACATTTTAAGAAAAAATACATCCAACTATACTCTAAAATATTCATTTGTGTGGTAACTGTTAAGAATCTGTGTCACAGAGACTATTATGTGTTCTTCATATTATGATGTCCATTATTGCCTAGTATTCTGCTTCTGTATGTCCAGTACAGTTGGACATACAATAACCCTTTCTATACTAATAATAACCAGGTATTTTCAGTTACATATGAGCACATTCAAAGTGAAATTGAGGCATATGCTGTGATTCTGCACATGTATACATGGTTGAATATAACACTGTTAATCTTACCAGCTAAATACTGTTTCCTGTTGATGTGGCTTCATGCATTTTACCTTGAAAAACATTCTCACTGATCAGTGTTACAAAACATACACTATAGAAACATATGGTCTGTGGAGAGTGAGAGCAAAAACTATATGGCTGTGAGTCTAAGGAGCCCTGAGACAGAAGAAAAAACTGATAAGCTTTGAGAGAAATATGATCAGCAGCTCTGTGTAGGAGGACAGTTTTAAAATACCACTACTGAGGGCACTGCACAGAGGGGAAATAAGACTAAAGGAGATATACATAGGGATTAAAGAAGAGAAAGGAAATAAAGACAGACTGATCAGAACAGAAGAGAACATCAAACAGCAGTAAGATTCAGGGAGAAGAAGAAAACAGTGAGCTGGGACTAAAAAATGGGAAGAACTGAAAGAAAGATCTGAATTCATCACGGTTGGCGCTGTCCACATGGAAGGCATCTTGTTTCTAATATGTAACAGATGGCGCTTATGGCCCTATGAACCACGTCTTTATAGAAAGCAGGGACCTCTCTTCTTTCCCCTCACTTCCACCGACACGGCAAGAGATGGAAACAACGCTTTAGCCTCTGCCATGTCACAGCACATCATGGTAAAATGTAATCACACGTCTTCAGTTTGACAGTGCATTTTAATAATTATGATGTTAATT
The DNA here is from genome assembly GCF_001952655.1 of Monopterus albus. Taxonomy (NCBI): domain Eukaryota; kingdom Metazoa; phylum Chordata; class Actinopteri; order Synbranchiformes; family Synbranchidae; genus Monopterus; species Monopterus albus. The sequence goes on along the minus strand of NW_018127886.1, from coordinate 2,357,791 downwards.
AAGTTATAATTAATAATAATCTATTTATAGTTGGCAAGTTGGTAAGATAATTCATTACAGTTGATTAAGTTAATTTAGAACTGCTTAAGTAATAAAACATAAAGACAGAAATAACACATTCTATAAAACATTTTATTGTTTGTCCTCTGCTCTCAAAATAAGTGGTATAAAAACAATCTTGAAATAAATACTAACAACTATATTGATATAATACAGTACTTCGATAATATATAAAATATTCTAAATTAAAGCTACAGTATGTGACGTGTTTCAAAAATATTTTTGTTTTGCAGAGATGTTGGCTTCTAAAGGATTTTGAGCGGCATTGGCCTCTCTAACCAGTCAGAGATTTTCAATAATTCCTACTTGATCAGTGAGTTTTGTTGCATTCTCATTTATTGTAATTTCATAACAACAAATATCTGAAGAGCTGAGCAGAGCGTGGGGGAGCGTAGCAGATTGTAGTAGAGCACAGTGGAGCAGGGAGAGGTCACGCTGGGCGGAGCAGAGTGGATTGATTTGGAGTTTCATGTTAGTGCTACCTTAAGTTACATACTGTAGCTTTAAAGAAAATTGGACTTCAACTTTTTTTTACATTTTAATCTGCTGAATGCACTTAAATTTTTAGATTATACACTATGACTGATTCAGAGCTAATTAGCCTAAATGTGGTGCTAAAATCCTGAACCATGGCACAGTATTCCATTATAGGAGTATTGTCATGATTTGATTAAATACAGAGCAAATAAGTGAAATGACTTACCGCTAAGCTCTAATCTGGGCTGTGTCTTGTTGTTGAGATTCAAATGTTTCTCTGCTTTGTGTTTCATAGATTTTCCATCCAATTTCCCATCCAGAGGAAATTGGGCAATGTAAAAACAATTGATTGGGACTGAAATAAACAACCTCCCTTTCAGTCATCATCCTTATTTATAGTTCTTAATAATGCATTTCTTCACTTTTTTGATTTCCTTAAGCTGTGAGCTCAAATAATGTTTGGTAGTATTAACCTCGGCAGCACACCCCATCCGAATAAGACCATTACAGATAAGTATCTCTGACTGCTTCCTCTGCTCTCACTTACAATCCTTATGTACACCATGTTCTGTTCTGCACAACAGTTAGTGGTCCAGCCACATGGTACACACCACCAAACCTCTCATATATACACACACACTCTCCCTCCAACCAAAACCCAGATTCAGCTACAAAGCTCCTTTTGTTTTATTCCACTCAAGGAAAGTAGTAACTCAAGCAACCCCTTCACAGCAAAATGATAATAAGTGCAACTAACAACAGAAGTGCATACACATATGCACCTGTATACATGTATACACAAGGGCTCTTTCTTTCACTCTCTCGTGTATTTATGTATGGTACATTACAGCAAAGCAATTTACTGCTATCAGTGCTAATGGAGGTTATAGAGGGGGGGAGTTTAATAAGAGTAAAGCACTAAACACTCAGGTGACCCTCATCAAATAATTTCCCTGAAGTTATTGCCTAATAATTACCATCAGATATGGCAGATGGCCTGTTTTGATTCACATTATGGGCTAGTGTTGTGGGTCTGGGCTCACAAAAAGGTCAGTCACACTCTGTGCAGCTCTTTCAGGTCTTACCTGTTCTTTCTCTCTGCTCTGGGTTTTCTGTAGCAATGGCCTGTAGCTGCCACTTCAGCTGCTCTGGCTCCCACTGGCCCTGGACAGGACCCTTTGCCTCCATGCTTGATGGGCGGTCCGCTTCACCCCCCTCTGAGAGCTACACACAGAAGTGCCTTTGTCAGTGATGAGCTCTCAAGGAGGAAGTGATGGTAAAGATTATACACAGTACTTATGTTCACACAACCACAAAACATTATACCAGTTGGTGCTTTTTCCCTGTATCTTTTTCATCCTTTCTCTCCATTACACACTGAACAAGAATGCAGTGGAAATCAATGAGGTCCAACTTTTGCCACAATTACTTATTTCAAAAACCCAGCTGTACTGGAGTAGAGGTTAATAAAGGCAAGCAGAGTTATCAGTCCTTTGCAGGGATGGAGGGAGATTATAATCACTGTTATGAGAGGAAATGGCTTAAGATAAACATTTTTGAAGGGAAGGCAGAGTTTCAAAGAGAAGGCCACTTGGACCTTTTGGTGCACTCTGACCTCTGTATGTTTTAATTTCCAGGTGTGTCAAAACGTTAAGTTCAGTTAATGTCATCTGTGTATTATTTTATGGTATACGGTAAAAGAGAGGAAGAGAAAAATGCAGGCAAGGAAGGAAGAAGGAGGATGAATTTGCAGGGTTGCAGTGCGGCATCAGACCTGCATGAGTTTGTTGATGGTCAGATGGTTTAAACACGATTGCTCTGCTTTCTGTTCTTCAGAAACATCCGGGATTCCTCCAAGGCACTGAACAGAGACTAGAAACTCTCCCATCTTTTTCTCCCTCTTCTCCATGCTAATCCTACTTTGACCATTTTAGGTTTATGATTGAGTTAAATGAATGGCACACAGATATAACCCAGACATCGTGGTCCACAAGCCCTGAAAAGTGCCTCCATGTGCGTCCATTGCTTTCCTTTTGAATCTGTGACATTATGCTTTCTCATAAACAGCCAGTAAATACACAAACACAGATTTACAACTCACCCACTGTTGATTGGGCACCGGCACGGACAGCACGTCAGCCCTGGCTCCCGACATCTGGTCAGTGCGTCCCTGATTCTTTGGTAAAGCCTTCATTCTTCCCAACACCAAACACAAACACTCAAATTATTGTGTTATCAAGTGACCTTTGACCACCAAAGCTGACACAGTCTGTATGTTTCTTGTCCTCCTGTTTTCTGCTCCTTCAGGTCTTGTCTCACAGTGCACTGTGCCACAGTGTTTAGAGCTGAGCCACCACAACCCACCTTGTCCTACCCTGAAGTGCAGGAAACCTCATACATATGAATAATTGATCCTGGAGAAGGAGGGCATGTTTCTATCTGTGCAGTAGGACAGAAGCCTCAGAGCTCTTCCCTTTCCCAGTAGACACAGGTGAACTGGCTAAGTGTCTCTACCTCTGGCTTAGTCCAGTAAGCATGTCCACCTTTTCCTCTCAATAGCTTCCTTGGAAACAGCTTCTCTTCTTTGCCATGCTTCTTGTCAGCATTTTTTTTGTGACTTCCCCTGTCCTCTTCTGAAACTGTGAGCTGTAACTTTAGAACATCACCCTCTCTGAAATCTTCTTTTCTTGCTCTTCATTGGCTATAGAAGATCACCACCCCCCTCCCCCAAACCTCTCCTCCTTCTATCATTCTTTCTCCTCTTTCATATTTTCCTATTCATCTTCACTACCTGGACTACAGTGACACATGGATTGTGTGAACTCTTGAGCAGCAGGGTAGCCCCAAATAAGATATGGATACACAGCCCATTAAGCACAACTATTTAAGAGACGGTTGCCGATTGCTAGCACATTGTACAACTTCTTTAACTGCAGAAATACTGACTAACCAATTTTGCTTTTAGACATAACTTGGCTACTCCTAAAACTTTTTGCAGTTAAAAGATAGAAGTCTTGCAGAACAGCTGACTGAGAGATTGACCCTGCGGGCCACCTGTGTCTCTGTGCCAGTGTGTCTTTCTGTGGTTGTGTGGTCAAACTTTTTGTTGAAAACTCTTAGTTATGAGGACATATCAGTGTTGTTAGGACATTTGGGGTTCAGGATACAAATAGGTTTCAGTTAGGGTTAGTGTAAGGGTTGGGGGTAGGCATTTTGTTGTTGGTTAAAGCTAAGGGTAAGGGATTCAGTTTCACTAGAGCACCATATACTCAAACTTTATTCATACATTGTGGAGTCACCTGCTACTGAGAATACATCTCATTGTGATGCTAAAGCTGCTGGAGTTAAAACCCTTAGTGATCATCTTATTATAACGGAATGTTCTATGATCACTGGAGTATTTTAAAAGTTTACTGTAGCATTTAATAAAGTATTCCTCTAAGAGAAAAGCATTTGATTATATTTTAAAAAAGGCTTTCATATCACACTTTGGATTAGCGCTGACATCTGAACTTACAGTGGTAAATCAAGCCCTAGGGCTGTGACTCTACTGAAACAGTTAAGTCTAAAGCTCTTTCAAAACTGTCACAGAATGGTTTTCATTTATGTGACTCCATTTACTGTGCATTCCTCTCATCTGCCTTCTCTTTTCTTGCCATACGAACTTTCGTAAGCTGAGTCAGACTTCTAGGTTTTGCATTATCTTTGAAAAAGAGCAATGAAGCATGTGAGGCAGTGAAGAAATTAAAAAGTGCAACTTTATCAGGACTTAGTACACTTAGTTACTGGCAGCAGAGCAGACCTTGGAGAATTACTGACAGTGTAAAGATGTTAGAGTGTGAAGAAACATTATACTTTCCACAACCACTTTGTGTTCATACAAAGTTTCCACATAAACATCACCTATTAGCACAAGGTCAAGACTGTGGACACATCCGAATCACTTTATCCAGACCAGGACTGCCACATGGAACCTATGGACCTGTAATGGTTTTTCATTTGATAACAAACTACACAAATACAGCTACTTTTGGGATTTTTATAGATGGCGTTCTATAGCTTTATTAATTAAGAATCCTTGTCTGGGGTAAAGTTGTTCACTCAAGACCAGTGAAAAGTTCATTATTTCAATGAATATCTCCAGTGGCTATCAGACATGCAATCATATCTCTCCCACAAATCTCCACCTCCCATTTTTATAACTTGCTTAGCTCTGTTTCTTCACTGACATGATTTTTGCAGGCACTTAGATGCTTGGGAACAAGTAGCAGAGAAGTGTTCTGCCTTTTAGCCACATAGGTGGAAATAATATAACAGATGCTTACAGAATGCTTGTAAGAAGGGCCCTGGAGAGACTGCCAATAATCTAGTATTAGTTAAGCACATGGCTGCCTTTAGAAGCAGTCACTAAGCTGGCTAACTGTAGTTCACTGCTTCCCAAAGTTTGTTTTGAGGAGAAGATGGCTGTGTTTTGCAGTATGAGGAATTTGCAGAAAAGGAGGAACATAAAGGGAACATGTGAGTATTCTCAGGAGGTGGGAATCAGAACAAAATGTTTCTTGACTCATACACCAGGTTCATAATCATTTGTGAAATGGATTGGATTTTAAACAGTGCAATAACGTCTGCAATAAGTGCAAACCTAGTGCTAAAGTTTGCTGTGCTATGCTGCCCTCATCTGGCACAGTGAGTAGGTGATTCTTGTGTAGCTACAAGGATAAAGGAAAACACTGAAAGCACACACTCCACTGCTACCCCACCCTGATGTGCCAAAAAGACTTCCTTTTATTCTGTATTATTTCCTATCAACTTCATTTTTGTTTTGGCCTTGCATGCCATAAATCTTTGCCCCCATGGATGCCCTTCTTTCCTCTTCCTGTTTTTCATACGAGGAAGGAGTCGAGACCCACATCAGACTCGTGTTTAAACACAGTACCTTGGATCAGGTTAACGTGATGCCTTAGGTCTGATGGTTCACAGTCATAGGGGCAGCTTCTAATAAGGAAGCAGTTAAGGCATTCAATGGGATTTAGTGGGATTATGTTGTTCGAGCTGTGTCAGTGTCATTTGGCTGCTATCAACAATTTGTCTCTGCTTTTCAGAGAAGATAAGCAACTATAATTGTCAGGATGAAAGCACTTTTGAATTTGTCACAGTGGCCCCTGTCTTCTAGTCAGTGGAAGACAGGGGTCTACGATGATGGATGTGATTGAACCATGCTATCACAAGGCATTTGATAGCAATTTATTCCACTCAAAGTGGAGACATTTACACTACGTGCAGAGAAAACAAGGTGTGTCTTGTTACAAGTTTGTAGATCTATTTGGAGACAATGTAGACAAAAGCTGTGCTCGACATTGTGACTCATTCATATGGATATTTTTAACAGGAGCTGTCTGAAAACCTTGTCAAACAGCATGTAAACAAGTCCCATGTCTAAGCACTGCATTTCCCAGTTTGATCAGAAGAGGGCAATCTACATCCCTGTAACAGAGAGAAACTTGCATAACAGGCTGCAATCCCATGCACAAAGTCACTACTAATTGGCCCTTTTCCAATTCAGTATGATGTTTAATCTGTTTACATGCACCTGTGAGTCCATGTGATTAAGTCTCTAATGCTGTAAATAAACCTGTTAACACAATATTTCTGTCACAGCCCTCAAAACAAGGTTGTGTTCAAACTATGGCATAAAACCGATGTTAAACTAGTTGAAGTTAACCAGGTGTTTTATAATTGGAATATTAGATTATTTATCTGACCTGTGACATTTGTGTTGATACAAACCTACACTGAATGAGTAATAAAAGAAGGTTAATTTAACTATAGATGAAAATAGGAGTACTAAAAAAATGGCATGCTCACTCTCCTCTGAACTCCCCCCGTGCAGGAAGAGGAAAGCAGGGCATCCTTGGGGGACAAAGATTTATGACATGGGAGGCCAAAACAGAAATGAAGTTGATAGGAAACACATAATACTGTGTTAGAGCAGTTGAGAAGAATAAATCTACTGTTTTCTGTTGCCTTATTGTGCAAGCATGCTGATCAGTCACTTGCTCCAAAATTTACAGCGTCTGTGTGGGTGTACAGTGTGTGTCCATGTGTTTTCATGCATGTCTGAGTGTGTCATCCCTGTCATGGGAATAATAACTACCGAGGCCCCCTGGGATGGAGTAACAGCAGGGTTAGTTTGATGTCCCAGCAAATGAATTTCCATGGAAAAACACTGTCTCCCATCACATAGACACACTGAAATTACTCAGGCAAGGGCCCCCCTCAGCAGCACAGCAGATTTGAGAGCCACGGCCTTTATGAAGCAGTCACAGCACTTATTTGGACAGTTAGAGAGGTTTGCTCTGACACAACAGACAGGCTGCAAAGAGCAGATGGACAGATTCTGAGAGAGCTGTGGAGACAAGTGAGAAAGAGGAGCAAGACAGAGCAGACTAACTCAACAGACTGTAAGGAGAGCAAGGTTGGCTCCTGTCTGTTTCTTTCTCATAATCCTTAAATCTTCTGTAATCAGGATGAGAGGTAGAGAGCATGTTGCCTGACTTAGAACAACAGAATCTATGTTGGGACCTGGTCAGACTTCAAACAGGCCAGTAGGAGAGATGGAGGAAGGAGGAAGGCTAGAGCAAATCAGGTTGGGAAACTTAAACTTGACTAAAGTAGTTTCTTCCAAGGGCCAACAGAAAGCTTGGAAGTCCAATATATGAAGATGGTTTAAACCAAGCTCAAAAAGAGAGAGAAAAGAGAAGCAGACTACCTCATAGCTGGGTTGTTTTGTGGTGAGATTTTGACTTTTATCTTCTGTTTTTTTGTTTCTTGTGTGCTTTTGACACAAATGGTTTTATATGATTCATAGTTTAAAGAGGAAACAGAGACAGCTCATATTTAGAATTTGGAGGAAGAAGCTTGACCAGATTGCAAGGTGTTGCAAGAAGTGTGAGCTTACTTTGTGCAGAAGAAGGAAGAAAGGAGAAAAGCTTTGTGAGACATTAATCCTCACTCTTGTGCATGACACAGTGCTAAAACAGCAATATATTCTGGTGGAATTTAAGGACTTGAGCACTTCTATCTAACATTCAACAAGAACTTATCCAAAAGATCCTAATAACTTAGCATAAACATATAAATACAGCAGATGCAAAGGTATTTGTGTGTAAGCAGTTATCTGAGTGAATTTGTGTCTAGTGTGGATATTGTTTAGTGCTGTAAACAGAGCCAAGGCAGCTTGAGAAGAGAAACCCTCCATGGACAGACCTGACTGTCTTTTCCGCTGTAAATTCATCACGGATGCACACACACATACACACATATTAAAGCAATTAAACAGTTTGTCCTCACTGTCATCTGTTGCTCAATAAAACATTACGAATAACAAAGTCAGAGTCTTCAGAAATAGGGTGATTACTGACTTCAAAAATTACAACAAATTGTATGGTTGGTTTTGCATAGTGTGCTGATTTAAACAGAAAAACTCAAATTGTGAATCACTGGATACCCCAGCATCCTTACTGCAAAGCTGTGTGACGAGGTTAAGATACCACGTCACCTGCTGCTGTCACTAGGCTGGCATCCCATTGCTTTCGGCACCATAAGGCCTTTCTCAACACAGTGCACTCCTCCTACTATGTCTTCATTCACAGTAATTTCACAGACTGAGCTTCTACAGATGTTTCTTGATCAATACTGTACATGCTATTTTAATACAGAGACATCTACTTGTCTTACACAGTTTTACATATGGAGGTTCAATAATTTTAAATATTCTAAAATGATTTGTTGTGCTGTCAGGGTTCTAATACCTACATATACTCTTCTCTATTCTATAATGGGCTGAGGCAACAAGATGAGCAAACACAGGTGAAAAGAAGGCAATAGCATTAGTTACAGCTGACCTAGCCTGTAAACTGTGGACTTACAGATCAGCGGCACTGACATTAGACCTTAAACCAGGTGAAGCTCTCATCCTCTTTAAGCATGACACCTTATAGATAAGGTGCGTCAGGACACCAGAGCTAATTAACGTGCAAATTTTATTGGCTGCCAGAGTTTTGTTGTTAGTCTTTAAATCATATGTGAACCAGTGTAAGAAGCTCATTTTGTAAAAAAGGAATCATGCACCTTCCTAAATTAGATGGAACCAAACAAAATACTGTTTTAATGATATGCCTTTTGCACAAAAATATTGTTATTTTCCCTAAAACCTTTCACATTTTTGACCTGAGATTGAACATGATATATAACTATCTAGATTCCTACTGCTTTAAGAATTTCAGATGATTATATCAGCAGTACAGTATTTGCTTTGTGTCCATTAAGGCTGTTCTACTACCACTGTATTTATCCCAAATGCTAATACAGTTATCTAAATTGTAAATGAACTCTCCATTGCCCCCATGCTGTTTGACTGGACCAGTTATGCAGGGTTTGTTTCTTCTAAAATCTGTTGTTACACATATAACGCTTGATGGTGTTATGCACCTCTCTTTGAATTTTATATTTTCTCTTTTGTAAGAAGTCAAGCCCATCGCCATACCCCTGTTTGGCTGCTGGGCTGCAATCTAGAAATGTGTGTCCATTATAATGGCACTTACAGCAGTAAAATATTTTTATTCCAGATGTGGGTGATGTGATGCAGCAGACTTGACACCCAGGTGTGATCCCAGGTAGAAGGGGGTCCAATGGCCACTGCATATGATGACCCCTACCTGGGTGAAGGCCCATCGGAGGACTTTGAGTTTTCCCTGGACGATTCTGACTCAGGGAGTGTGCTTTCTGAGGACTCAGTATATCCCAACTATGAAAGGGATGTAAAGCATACTGAGCCAGCTAAAACACTGTACGAGGCCTGTGCTAGGAATGACTCCGCATCCCTACAAAGCATATTGAAGAGAGGGGTCACTAAAGAAGAGGCCATGGAGCTGGACATCAATGGCAGAGTGAGAAGAGATCTATTTTCCTTTTTATCACACAATGAAAGTGACTGTGAATAATTCTAATTTGCAAATGCAAAAAGGTTTTATGAAGAGGTAAACTTCATTAGTTGAATTAAGGTGAATTTATTTCTACTTTGTTCCCCATTAGAATGGACTGATGGTGGCTGTGGGGAATGGTTATGTGGATATTGTTACCCTGCTGCACACGTGTCCATTAATAGATATCAACCACCAAGACAATGATGGCAACACTGCCCTCATGATTGCTGCCCAGGCAGGTAGGTACAGCTCATAAACTCAGTATCTAGTTTATTTCGGTTTTACCCTATTAATATGATTTTTTTAAATCCAGGCTTCATCATCATTCTAAACTATATCCTTAACTACTACTCTGGGGTGGACACTGAGGTCAGGGATCCCCGTGGCTTCACAGCTCTCATCAAGGCAGGCATGCAGGGCCGAGAAGAGTGTATGTCTGCCCTGCTAATGCATGGTAGGTTTAGGATACATACAGTAAGACAAAGGATTTCTGATATAAGTTCAGATTGGAGCAATGTGTGTGTGCACACATGGGCAATAAATTTATTCAGATGGAGTCAGCAAATGTAAGATTCTGGTTCTTGCACTCGTGTAGATCCTCAACCGTGACACATATCCAGTGGTTTAGGACTAAACTAAGAATGTTATATACATGTGTTATATATGGGGTAAACCAGGACATCTGACCTGTCGACTAATCTGGTTCTCCTCTGGACTGCAGGGATTAGTCCTGTAACAACTGCGGTTCCACCCATGTTTTATTCAGACGTCACTACACTGACAACATTAATTCATAATATAATTGTAATTACAGGCAAACTTGAGCAATGTGTGGAACATAAACAAATGTCTGGTGTTCTGCTCTTAATACCTGCATTTTCCATGATGATTCAGAATTTTCATTGCCTTTGACTGACTGTCTTCCTCCAATAATGGGTTGAACCTAATTATTATGACCAGACAGCAATAGAGAAAGTTTGCAGGACTCTGGGCTGATATATATTATTTCACCAAACTGCAATCAAAATCATTTTTTACCATCTTGTGAAATGGCCCAGTATATAGTTTCATGCCACACATCACATTTAGGGAGCAACTGCTTTCATCAGGTCTCTCAGCATCCAGTGATTGCTAACTCCTTTTCTTCTTTTAACTGATTTTTTGCTATTTTTTCCCCCTTTTATGTGTAGGTGCTGATATAAATGCAATGGACCTGGTCCAAGGGAAAGGTCTAAAGGAGTGGGTCCTTAAAACAGGAAGGTTTGAGACTCTGATAAGACTACGCCGCCTGCAGGCTCATCCTGTCGCTGAGCAGTTCTGTGAAAGTTACATTGCCACGTGGCCTGAACTGAAGCAACTAGTGGCAAAGGCCACCTGTACCAAAACAGCCAGTCAGAAGCTGAGGCAGTACCTAAAAGAAAGCCTTACTTTCAGCTTTCCTCAGGACCCCCAAAACAATGGGCTTTTGGACCATATGGTGCAGATAACCACAAGCATTCACAGCCCCCTGATAGCAACTGGTTGCCATCCACTCTGTCCAACCAGCCCCCCAGAAATTGGCAAGCGGCGGTTTGCCGTTCCTGAGCTGCTTGAAAAGCACAGCAGCAAGGAGCTGGAGGAAAGCACAGTTTCCCACAGTAATGGTTCCATCACCTCTGCTTCTCCCACTGCTGCCTCGGCCACCTCCATATCTTTGACCTCTTGCTGCCGGGAGCCAGGATGCAGGGAAAGCATGCCATTAGGTATGATGAGAAGTTTCATTCCCCGTAGCCTGGCACACAGGAACAGCATATTTCCCTCACGTTGTATTCCTAAGATTGACGTGACAAAGTCTCCTACTCCAAAGAGAGAGAAAATGCCAAAAAGGCAGAAGGGCTACCTGGAACCTCCTGTCTGGAAGTACAAGGAAGCCAAAGGGGAGAAAAAGAAAGAGAAGAAGCAACATGACAGGCAAAATGGCCAAAAGAAAAAATCCAAAGGGTCAAAATGTTCACCAAGCTAAAAATGAGGCAGTGCTCTCTTTTCACAGAGGATTTCATAATGATAATGTCATGCATGAGGGATGAACATGAGACTATAGCAGAAAAACTGCAAAACGTAGGAAGTGAACTTTGGCTTTGGACGCACATGAGAAAACAGGGGCTACTTGAATGTGCTGGATGTGATGTGTCTTTCAGCATTATGACTGTTTCTCCTACCTCCTATTCCTGCCTGGTGGGTTGATATGTTAAGCCATATGGGATAGAAAGTTATACTGATCGCCAACACTGGAAAGTTTCATTACTCTATTTTGAAAATGCTGTACATTTGTGAGGATTTTACCAAGCTGTGTAGTGTGAGTGATTTTGAAGTAGCATACCAACATGGTATTTATACAAGATACCAAACATTTTTGTTTTCTTATTAAAGGCCATCATGTCTTCACTCTGTGCAGCACATAGAATCTACTGGACTTTTGTGGCATGTGAATGACCCCATGGAGATACAGAAAAAAAAGGAACTGAGCCATATCTCTGCAACATTTGTCTGAGTGTGAGAAACTCCTCACTGGTACACAAGTCCTCAGTCTGTCAGTGTTTGATGTGCTTTTACTTGACCACCAGAGCAAGACGTTTCTGGGTTCGAGCCTGGGCTGACTTGAGGCTTTTCTGTGTGGAGTTTGCATGTTCTCCCTGTGCCTACATGGGTTCTCTCCGGGTACCTCGGCTTCCTCACACAGTCCAAAGACATGCAGCTTAGGTTAATTGGTGACTCTAAATTGCCCGTAGGAGTGTGTGTGGTTGTTTCGTTACGTATCAGCCCTGTGACAGACTGGCGACCTGTCCTGGGTCTACCCTGCCTCTCACCGAATATCAGCTGGGATTGGCTCCAGCAGTATAGAAAATTGATGGATGGTTGGAAGTACTTCCACACTAAAAATCTAACATTTCTTTAACTGGAGCATGTGTGATTGAGCTGCATTTTGTTCGGCACATAACCTTTGTTACTCTTTCACAATAAAGTAATTGAGCTTCTTGCGGAAGCCTTTAATGCGCTTCATAGAGTGGCCTGGGATGGATTTTGAACCTTGGCCTCTAATCCTTTAATCCAGTGTGCAGTATCATTACATAACAATTAGCTTTTACTAGTGGTAACATACAATCAAAGGGACTGCTATGATATGTTTCATGAAAATATTTAGTATTAACAAAGAGCTAACATTCAGAATCTGATCATTTTAATAGTGAAACACTGTCACAATATATTTTCAGAAATGTGTTTCACTTCCTCATCACAGGGGGAACCTGATGATTTAAGGTCAGCTCTAAAATGAATACCTCTCTAGAGTTCAGTGAAGGAACACAAGACCTTTACCAGACCTGTGGACTTTAAACACCTATCCTCATGGAGTTGTAACACAAGATGGATAGATTATGACCTCTGACGATGAGGTAATCACACTGTGAAGCATGAATATGATTAAAGTCAACATTACTTTTTGACTTGTGTTGTGTGTCATGTCAACAGCAAAAATATTTGCTATTCACTAGGATTAAAGTGTAAGAGAAGTAAAATAAATCTTGTTTATCAAAAAGATTCACTGGAAAAAAATGAAACAATATCACATTTCCTCTAATCTAGTAGATTAGACAACAAATAGAGACTTTTAGTAAAGACCCTAAGGAAGAAGGGCCATGTAGTTCTTTGAATCATAGAGATTAGGAAAGAAAAATACGTGCAAAAAAGAACCGCAATTTGCTCTTTTACCACATGACAGTGAATGTGAGAGCTTCCAGCTGTCTGCAGCCACAAGCCAACAACAGAGATTACTGAGCCTGAGAACAAGGAGAGGAATTTATATTACAGACATGAAGAAATCTCTCTTAGGCTTTGCTGAATGATGTGTTTCCACAGAGCTCTCTGGCGTCTCAGCGAGAACCGTGTTTACCGCTAATGCACACTTTGACTGCCATAAGTGCTGTAAAATAAAATCACTTGAGCGCCATTGTCAGTGTCAGTTTGAGTGGACGTGCAAGCTTTGCAACACTCACTGATATATTAGACATGCACATTGGCAGAACAAGTGATTTCTCAAGAGAAAAAAACACATCTCAAAGTGCATCCTCCACATTTCGGAGCCTAAGTTCATACACTGAGAATTAACCTTTCAGTCAAGTAGGAAACATCTTGTGTCCCTCAATTAAAGCAGCTATAATCAAAATTTTAATGATATTGCATCAAATGATGATGTGAAAACAATGTGACAACATAAAAAAGGAACCTTGCAGAGAAGTATGACCTGTATCTGCAGCTCTTCTTGGCTTCATAGTCAGTTTCAACTCATTAGCCTGGATGACCTGCAACTTCTTACTTCTAAACTCTGACAAAACTGAAGTTATTGTGCTTGGGCCTGAAAACCTTAGAAATCTGCTGTCTAATCATATAGTTACTTTAGATGACATAGCTCTTGCCTCCAGTACTACTGTGAGGAACCTTGGAGTCATCTTTGATCAGAATATGTCCTTTAAATCACACATAAACCAAGTCTCGAGATCTGCCTTCTTTCACCTGCGCAATATTGCAAAAATCAGGAGCATCCTGTCTCAAAGTGATGCTGAAAACCTGGTCCATGCATTTGTTACTTCCAGGCTGGACTACTGTAACTCTTTACTATCAGGATGTCCCAATAATTCCCTAAAAAGCCTCCAGTTAATCCAAAATCCTGCAGCCAGAGTACTGACAGGACCTAGCAAGAGAGATCATATCTCTCCCATATTAGCTTCTCTCCACTGGCTCCCTGTAAAATTCAGAATAGAATTTAAAATCCTTCTCCTAACATACAAAGTCCTTAATGACAAGGCTCCATCGTATCTTAAGGACCTCATAGTGCCTTATCATCCTAACAGAGCACTTTGCTCTCAGAGTGCAGGTTTACTTGTGGTTCCTAGAGTCCACAGAAGCAGAATGGGAGGCAGAGCCTTTAGCTATCAAGCTCCTCTCCTATGGAACCAACTCCCAGTCTCAGTTCGGGAGGCGGACACCCTCTCTACCTTTAAGATTAGACTTAAGACGTTCCTTTTTGATAAAGCTTATAATTAGGGCTGGATCAGGTGACCCCGAGCCTTCCCTTAGTTATGCTGCTATAGGCCTAGGCTGCTGGGGGGCCCCATGATGCTCTGAGTTTCTCTCTCCCCTCCTCTCCTCTCCTCTCTCTCCCTATGCTTCTATATACCACCATTAACTTTGTGTCTCCTCTCTCCCGTAGTGTGTCCTCTCTCTCTCCCTGTACCTTTCTGCAGGTTGCCCTGGCCCTGGAGCTTTATGTCTCTGACGAGCAGTCACCAGCCACATCGACCTGATCAGTGTTTGATTGTTGTGTCTTGTTGCTTTTCTTCTTTTGTCTCTCCTCTATCCACTCACCCCAACCGGTCGAGGCAGAAGGCCGCCCACCAAGAGCCGGGGTCTGTCGGAGGTTTCTTATGTTAAAGGGAGTTTTTCCTCCTCACTGTGGCCAAGTGCTTGCTCAAGGGGGATTTGTTGGGTTTTCCCTATGTAATAATATTGATAACAGTAAGGTCTAGACCCTACTTTGTAAAGTGTCCTGAGATGACTTTTGTTGTGATTTGGCGCTAACAAATAAAATTTGATTTGATTTGATTAGCGGTACAGCCTGAAACTTTACTGTTCTGGTCCACAGCTATTGGCTTTTTCAGAGAAAAAGCTCTAAAACCCCATTATATACCTGTTCAGCTGACAGACATAGCTAGCAACTAGGTGATGAACAAGCTGGAGCAGTTAAGGAGCTATAGGCCTGGTGCTGGTGGAGACCAGAAACTGCTCACTATTCAACAACTTAAATAATTTGTTTCTGCTGCTCTGAAATGGTCAAATGTTTGAAATAGAAAATAATTACTTATTCATAGATCCTGGGGAAAGGGGTAGATCAGGATGAAGAGGTTTAGATAAGTGAACTATTTTGTGGGAGAAACATAGAGTCTTCATTTTCCTTAAAAATGGCTATAGGGGATGTTTAATTTCATCCCTTCTGTTAAAATACGCACAAATCCTCCATAAAATATGATTTAATAACTGGTAAAAATGTAAGGTAAAAAGTGGGGGTTTGTTTTTACTCACAGGAGGGTTATTGAAGCGCATTCCTGTCAGTGTAGCGCAGACACCAGTCCACAGGGGGGAAAGGAAAATGAGAGGTTCAGTAAGCAACAGGAAAACCGCTATGAGAACACATTCCAGGCAGAGCAAGCCCTGCACGGGACAATAAGGGGTGGGACAAAACTGTATTTAAAATCTCTAATCTCTCCTTTTGATCAGAAACATAGGCAATAACAAAAATGTTCAAACAAAATGGGTGAGGACGTACAGTGACTTGTGAGCACTTGTGAAGTTCTGGGAGCGGAAGAAGTCTGGTCGGGTCCCAAATCGACGACGATGGTTCGTGGCTTCGGTTTATCAGGCAGATTGGAACTGAGATGAGATAGGCTGCGAGTCACTGCGTCGCCATACAGGGACACAGCTGGCGGAGATCTTTATTTCCCCCTCTTCCGCATTTTATAACCCACTTGCTGTCAGACGAGGTAAACAGTTTTAACTTTTAATGTTTGAAGCAAAGAGGAAAAACTTCGGGCGACGTTTTCCTACAAACGGAGGTCGGTCGTGGCCGAAGCAGGAGACGATGTAATCTCTCTCTGTCTCCCTCTCTCTGGATGAAACATCTGTTTAAGCGAAAGGTAAAACTATTTATTCCACACTGGAAATGGAGCCAGTTTTCTTCTAAAGGTTTCCTGAAACACTGTCAGCGAAGGAACCATTCAAGTCCACTTGGATATGCGGCGCTTGCATAAGTCAAGTTAAAAGGCGAGCGGAAAACAGGTAACAGTGTAAAACAATTATTCTTTCTCTTCATGTGTCTTTTTTATGCTGTGGGTTACTGTGATCTCTTGATAACCTAAACTAACTGTGAACTCGCCTCACCTTTGGCAGCGCCAAACATCCCTCCACGTGTTTCCAGATGTGAACAGGTGTCAAGCGGTGGCCTACCTCACCCAAAGACAAACTAGCAGCGTTAGACTGGGGGTTTTATGGCATTTTATTACTTATTCAAAAGCCAAGATTTCTGCTGCTATTGCCCCATGGCAAGCTTATAGCAAGCTTCTTTTGTCGTGGTGACTTTCCTTATTTATTGGCAACCAAAACAAATTAGGCTGCATGTCTTGGACTCCTTACTGCACAGCGGAGCATACTAGTTTGTACCAGGTTGATACGTACTGTAGTGATGTGCTACTGTGCAATGGGGAGGGAGGCTACTGGTACTTTAATCGGGTATTTCCATTCTGTGCTGGTTTAACCTTCTCTTCAACTACACTACATTTCAAGATGCAAATTCTAAAGTACTTCGAGGTGCTATTACTTTTTACTTCACTACATTCAGCTTAGAGCTTTAGTTACAACCTAGACTGATAAACCAACAAAGTCAGTAAATTGGTAGGTATTAGCTTATTGCAGATATATTATAGCAGACTTCTAAGGAGAAATTATAGCACAAAAATACTAAACGTGTGTTTGTGTTGCCGTTACAAACAGCATTTTGTCCCCCAGGAGACACTCACAATGAAATGTCCCTCTCAGTATATGTCTTGGTCAAAACAGTGTGTATAAAAAATGTTTGTTTGTGTTATGTGTGGGAGCTTAACATATTTTATAACATTTTTTCTCTTTTTTAAAATATTTTTTCTCTCATTCAGCCATCCTGCTCTTAGGATTGGATTTCAGGAGTTACAGTTGTTTTATTTACAGTTAGTATTATTTTGCTTTTATAATGATAGAGTTTAGTATGACTGTCTGTGTTTCATTAACAGCACCATGTATCAGTATTAACCTGGCTCTTATGCATGCATTATAGTTATAATATTCAGCTTCGAGTCAACTTGTAGTATTTCTCATCTTCTTGGATAATTGTGCAAGAATAGATGCATAGATAAGTGTCGTTTTGGAAAGTATAGATAAGATACTGTTAATTTATGCTATTTTACAGACGTGAAGTCTGACGGGCTTGAACTGGTCACTCATGTCTGAAGCATGAGTAAGGGGTTTTTACAACAAAATCAGGAAAGTAAGTGACACAGCTAACTGCATGTCCACTTTCAGTTAGAGAGAAACACCTGAAAATAGAAGATAACAACACACACACACACACACACACACACACATACTGCCTATATGAACATTCTAGAATATTTACGTGTAACGTACCACCCATGTACAGGGCAGTCTCAGCCCGATTCCTGAGTGTTACTTCTTGGGGCCTTCAGATAAAAGGACCGGATGTAGTTAAAACTACATGCACACACACACACAAACAGTGCCCTTTCTGAGTACAGGTTATGATGAAGTCACGCAGTACTTTACTGGTGCTCAATATCAGATACGTGTCACTCATACTTACACAAACCTTTATGTATTTTTCACTTTTACTTTTTTTGTGTACAGCATGTCTGACATATCATCTTTTTCCTACCTAGGTGTGCATTTATTGCAGGTATGCAAATGAGAGCATGCAAATAGAAACTGAGTCATAAAGCCTGCCAAGCCCGGTGTCTGTCGCAGTGATTAGCAGTCACAATCACTGCATTACAGATTTAGTTTTTACCACTTAAAACACACAGCAGATAGGTATTTTAAATGCTAAGTCATTTAAAAGGACTGAACATGGTGTTGTCTTGCCATTTAAACTGCATGACTGAAGCTTTTACTGCAACACTGCTTAAAATTACTTTCCAGAGACAGTTATTGTGCTTTTTGGTATGATGAGGCCCTATTGGAGGGGCTGTTGGAGACTGCTATGCTACACCATTCCCCCACCATCCACCACTCTAACCACAAAGTCATCCAGATGGAATGAAAGATTTGCCTTCCGGAGTCAATGCTCTGCAGATGAGAGGAAGAGATGACAATGGATCGTTTCCCCACGGGTCACGCGGGTGTAACATTGGACAGACTAGAGACAAACAGGAGAGAACTAAGAGAGGAAGTGTGTTGGAGTCTAAAGTCAGGCTGCCATGATGGAAGACATGATTACAGCTTCTTCCTATGTCAGGACCCTGTGGATGATAAAATGATAGTTAGAGAAATTAGACACAGTTGTGCTCCCCCAATGAGAATAAATTCATTCTGTGGAAGGAGTTGTGTTTATGCTGTTCTTCCACCAGAGCCGCAGATTAACCACCTCTGACATGAAGCAGGAAGTGCTTTTTGCTGCTTGGTAAAATATGGCCTGTGGTTTTAGCGTGTCAGAGGTGAGTGCAATGGGTTCTCATAAGCTGAGCTGGACTCCCACAGCCTGTCTGAAGATAATGTTTGTCAGGCTATGTCTATCAGATTTCTCATGCGATATGGTAGAAACTTAATGTAGAAGAACTTTCACAGCTGATGTGACACTTAGACAAACATGGGAAATTCCATTCAGAAAGGGCATTTTTACCAAGACAGCCAGGTACTGTGATTGTATTCTTGAACTAAATGCATTTAAAAGAAAACAAGTAAAATATAAATGGAAATTGGAAAAATGAAAAAAAGGCACAAAGTGTGTTTCTATAGGAGGGTGATGAATGAACATGCTGTAAGGAGACTAAAAAGAGGATTTTATGGGGAAAAACTGGGAATCAGTTTACAGAGAGGAAGACTTAGATAAAGCATATGAGCAATTTTTAAATATATTTAAGAAGATATATGACAGGAACTGTCCTCGTAAGCAATATAAAAACAAAAGGAATTACAGTGGGAAACCGTGGATGAGTAAGGGATTACAGAATGCATGTAAAAAGAAGAATGCGTTATATAAGGAATTCATAAAGTACAGATCAAAGAAGGCGGAAGAAACATATAAGTCATATAAGAACAAATTAATTGAGATTTTGAGGAGATGTAAGAAACTATATTACTCTAAAGTATTAGAGGATAATAAAAATAATATGAGAGGTACTTGGAATATATTAAATAAATTGATTAGAAACAGTTCCAGCAAGAGTAACTACCCTCAATATTTTATGGATAATGATACACCGGTTAATAGATTGGAGGATGTAGTAGATAAGTTTAATAGGTTCTTTGTGAATGTTGGTCCTGGTTTAGCAAGAAGCATTTGTACAGATGATACATCCGTCACTATAAATAATAATACAATCGAAAGGAACATGAGTTCTATGTTTTTGAAGCCCATAGTTGAAAAGGAAATTATAGAGATAGTGAATAAATGTGGTAACAAAACATCTAGTGATAGTGATGGTATCACTATGACAACTGTTAAATGGGTAATTGAAGGGATATGCAAACCATTAACCCATATTTTTAACATGTCGTTTCAACTTGGGCAGTTCCCCAATAATATGAAAATAGCAAAGGTGATTCCACTGTATAAATCTGGTGATAAGCACAACTTCACAAATTATAGACCGGTTTCTCTGTTGTCACAATTGTCAAAAATTCTGGAAAAACTCTTTAATAACAGATTAGATACATTCATTGAAAAAATAAAATCCTCTCTGATTGCCAATACGGTTTTAGGTCGAACCAATC
>NW_018127886.1:2335864-2337058 GCF_001952655.1 Monopterus albus | reverse complement strand
ATCAAGAGAATCAGTGAGAAGGAGCAGACTAGAGCGAGAAAGAGAGAAGAGAGGAAGGTGCAGCCGGGCAAACCTGACAAATTTTTGATATGAATCATTACTCAAAACATGTTTCTATTACAGCGAGAAGTTTGAAGCCACCAATAACACAGTGGAGCTGCGTCTGCACCTGGCACCTTGTTATAGGTTAGAAAATGGATCCCTGCAGCAGGGAAGTGCTTGTTACGTTGTATAGTATTTGGGATTTTGGCTTTATAGACGTTGCTGCTTTAACTGACTGATAAGACGTCTGTGTTTATGTATAAAGCCAGGAACAATTTATTACCTGGTGGAATTCAAAAACTATTTAATGAAAGGGAAGGGGGATACAATTTAAGGGGTCAGTTAAATTTAAAAATTCATGCTATACGTACAACCAAAAAAAGATTTTGTATTTCTATAAGTGGGTTAAAACTATGGAATAATTTAAGTGTAGACATAAAAAAATTGTAATAGAATTGACGAGTTTAAACATAAATATAAAGGTATGTGTCAATCAAGATATATGCAAGAACAGGTTTAATGATTAATTAGATGGAACATTGTGGGTGTGGGGTATGAATGTTAGTACTCTGTAATAATTCTTTAGTATATTACTTGTGTGGTGTAGAAGAGAATTATTTACTGCTTGCAAACCAATGATGGTAAGATGATGTCATGGGGTAGGACTGGATAAGTCTGACTTCTTCCTACTCCATTCAAGCATGTACTAGGTATAAGCACATTGATATTGGATTAGCATTTGTTGGATATGTGTAAAATTATGTGTGTTGACATATCAACTGTTTTTACATGCTTGAAAGAATAAATCAAATCAAAATCAAATCAAATCAGTAAATATACAAATATCTATATTAAACAACTTCACTCCTCTGGTTTCTCCTCGGTGACATTTTGATACAACTGCATGAAATGACTAAAATAATGTGATGTTTCCTGTGGTTTGTACCTACAAAAGGAGCAAACTACATCTAGCTAGATGCACCGAGGATAGCCATATCCTTTGCACTGACATGTGCAACTTCCACTGTGAGATTTGTGCAGCTTGAGCACTGTTTGCTGCAAAAGATGTGAGGCAGCCTAAATATTTTTATAAGAGCACTTTATAGTAAAACATTCACTGCAGTTCAAATACAGCAAGTGATGGATAGGTTA
>NW_018127886.1:2327950-2335551 GCF_001952655.1 Monopterus albus | reverse complement strand
ATTAAGTTTCCCCATTTGGATATGAGAAAAGTGAAGACGATACACAGATAGAACTTTACCTGTGCCAAAAATTTTCCAAGGTGAATCTGAGCCAGAGTGATACATGCCATTTAACTACTTTACCTGGGTAGAAAATCAGCATTACTCAACAGATCCAGCAAATAACACATCATATCAATCCCCTAGAAAGATGAACCACTGCATTGCTTTTAACTCGCTTTGTGATGTGTGACCTGTATGGAGCATTACAGTAATTCTCTTAGTTCATTTTCTCACGACAATGAAGGCTGCCTTCAGGGCAGCGATTAAAGCTAATCACCATAACCGGTTATTTTCTTTGGATAATAGAATAAGTAGTTCCAAAGTTAAATATCAGATGGTTCATCTAGTTTTGAGGTGACAGTAACAGAGAAAAGACCCTAAAGTTACTGTCATAGCTGGCAGCCCTGCATCAGGCAGCCTTTAGAGCAGCTGTCTCACACTTGTCCACAGCTCGGGTATGATCCATCTTATTCCATCCAATTACACATATTTGAGATTTAAATATAATAAGAGCCCTTAATATAAGCCCCTATTCATATCATCGTTTACAGGACAGATTACAGGTGTTGCATGTGATACAGAGCACAGATCGAATGGACCATTCTCTACTTGCACTCTGATGATTAAAGAAGCTGCTCGCAGGCCCTGGTCAGTCTAGAGTGCCATAACGGTAGATGATGCCAAACCACATTAGCCAACTGAACTGCTCTTAACCGTCACTGCCTCCCAAGAGACGCGTGTTAGGTGGCAGAGGTACTGCTGCTATTGCTCATAATTAAAATGCTGGCTTTGGAGATAGAGTTGGCGTGCAGCACTACGTTGTGTTTGCCCACTTAGAAATTTAAAAGCACAGTGAATAAATCTCTATTTTCATAGTTTATGTAATTCACTGGTGATAAATGCAAACACAACGATACAAAAAGTACTTAAAATGAAATGAAAAGGAGTGTGAATTGTACACTGAACATAAAACACCCAAAAGGTTTTTATGTAATATTTGTTTTAAAGATAAACACATGCATCCTTTTAGGTCTATGTATTTAGCACAGTGTACAGAGCAATAAAATAAACTATGTAGGATCTGTTACAGTAGTATTTCTACTGTGTTTTGTGTTTTGAAAATTATTGCATTTGTCTTGTTCTTTCTATTTTAAACTACATTTAATCACTTCTTACTAATATTTGAATTAAATATGACATGTCTAAGCTCACCTGAGTATCAAGTGTGTTTCAGCAGTGAGAAAAGTTGTGTATGATGGCGCTCCTGCTTGCGTGACCCTCAGCAGTGCAGCCTTAAACAATGAGCAGACCTGAGTCTCGCCGGCCAGCTGGGTGGGGCCACTCAATGGCAGGAAGCACAGCCATCAATATTTACTCTGCAAGCAGGGTAGTTGAAGAGCTGACAGGCCTGGAGCCTGGGTAGCACAGCGCCACACACAGTCTCAGAATACATACATAAACACTGGAGTACTGTTACGGCATTCTTCCCCTTAATCCCCTTTTCCCACCCAGTTGCAATTACAGCACAGGCAGACAGGCTGGGCCCTCAGACTATTGTGTTTGACTTCATAGCTTCCTCTGCCAAAAAGTCCAGGCTTTAACCATTGCTAGATCCCTCATAGATACTGTACCTTTATTAAGTAACAGTCTCTAAATGTCACTCACATAGCAGCTAAAATCTTAGGGAAGTCACCTTTTTTATAACAACCAAATTAAATCTCTGGTTTCTCATTATAATAGTTCCTAATAAAGAGACAACACTAAATGGCCTATTATTATTTGATTATATTAACTGTAATTAATTATTTTGTTCTGATTTCAGAGAGATGGAAGGCTCTGCTCTCTTCACAGTAGTGCTAGTTGGAGGGTTTCTGTGGATCTCTGCTGGCCATGCAGGTGAGTTAATGGTCATGCAGACAATGTTCACTGTTGTGAAGAGTGTTAACCTTAAAGCTGCATTAAAGGATACTTCTGGTCTTGACACTGAATCAGATGACTGTACTGTGAAGGTACTGCAGGACCCACTG
This sequence comes from Monopterus albus, assembly GCF_001952655.1. Classification (NCBI taxonomy): domain Eukaryota; kingdom Metazoa; phylum Chordata; class Actinopteri; order Synbranchiformes; family Synbranchidae; genus Monopterus; species Monopterus albus. Next base: position 2,333,482 of record NW_018127886.1, on the reverse strand, counting down.
AGAATGTAGCTTTTATGTCTTCGTTTTGGTTCTCCAGGTCTGGTATGAAACAGCAGGCCACTGTTTCCAACACTGAGTCAAAGAAAATTAGTGGCTCAGAGACTGGTGCACCAAACCACAGCTACAAGGATCAGGAACAGGCTATAAAGTGCCTTAGGGATGGTGTTTTCTTGTAGGCCAACCCAGAAGTTAGCATCACCATAGGTTTCCTCGACAAAAAACCAATGGGATTTTTCCATAGGCTTTAGGATTATTTGTCTTTCTGCCTCCTAGTGGTCAATAATTGCATAATGCAGCTTTAAAAAAACTAGTCCTTTTTAAAATGTGTGGTAGGTGGGTTCTCACTGTTCTACTCATTTGTGGGTTAAATGTTAATTCTGCAGACTTTAGTCTCAAACAGTAATCTCTGTAGGAGAATACCTTTACTGCAGATCTTCATACCTTTCCATTTACACCCACTCTCTCTAGACATTTTAACTTTTATGCTACTGTGTGCAGCACATGAGCTTTGACAACTAACCTGGCTATCACTTACTAAACATACATTGAGCATCAGATTAATGTTACTTGTATTCAGACATACCATGTACTTCATAATCTCAAACCAAAAATAGCTATCCTGGTCAACTAGACAGCCTTGTTCATCTTATGGTTGCTAGGAAATGTAGTAAACATATCTCTTTCTATTGCAACTAGTGGTTCCCCTCAAGGACAGTTTATCACTGTACTACTAAACTTTGAAAAATTATTTGGAGTGGTTTTGGCCTTGCTTTTTTTTATAATACTCAGACCAAACATATTTTGTGGTTTTCTTAGTTTAACATTACTGTCGATACTGTGTGTGTATTTCTTTGTGCTTCAGACACCGATGAAGAAGGGAAGCTGCTGTGTACATGTGAGAATGCCAAAGGCACATGCATAAATGGAACCTGCAGAGGAGACATCTGTTTCTACTCCTGGGAGAATGGCAATGAGGAGAGGGGCTGTTTCCCTCGTAGCCTCTACTTGGAGCAGTGCTACGCCTCCGTCACGGGCCTCTTTATTCGTTGCTGCAAAGAGAACCAGTGCAACACCGACACCACAGTCCCTCCAGATATTAGTGAGTACCCGGGGCCATTGCTTTACAGTATTTTATCTGTCACACTCTTGAATTGTGAAGAACCAGTGTGGTAATGGCCCTCATGATGTCATTTAGTCTTTTTATTCTCATCGCACAGTTTAGTGCATGTCCTACATTACTTGTACTGAGGGGATTCAAAGCTTCCCCATAGATAGTAACTGGTTCCCCCTTGTGGTCAGTAAGATATTGATACTGGGTGGCTTTCCTGTGTTAGACTGATGATGCACTAAATGTCATGTTATTAGCATGTTACTGTAGTCAAAAATGATTCCAGAGTAAAGTCTCTTCTCCACAACATACAAAATGTTGTCAACTGGTTTCCCAATCTCAAAAATGTGTGTGTGTGTGTGTGTGTGTCTGAATGCATTTGTGTATCCAGCTGGGGAAAGGACAACAAAAACCCCAGATATGCCTCACCTGGAGCTGTGGATCACCGTGCCTTTGCTGCTGTTGATCATAACAGCAAGCGTGTGTGGCCTGTTGCTGTTCCTGCACTCCCGACGTGCACACTGCAGAGTGAGAAAAGATGAAGACCATGATGTCACCATGCTCAAGGTCTCTCATGGAGATGACTCCACATATGGTGTAAGAGATATTTGACATAAGATACAAACAATTTTGTCAAATTTTGGATCTCTCACATATGGATATTTTCTGTCTCTGTCTCCAGAATATCCTTGATGAGTTTTGTACATCAGGGAGTGGGACAGGGCTGCCCTATCTGGTACAAAGGACTATGGCAAGACAAATTTCACTTGTCGAGTGTGTTGGTCAGTCTCTTTCCATACCACTGCTGCTCTTCTTTGTCCTTTGTTTATTACATTTGCAGTTGTGTAATTGTTTCATCCTGTATCCAGGTAAAGGCAGGTATGGAGAGGTGTGGAGGGGGACGTGGATGGGGGAGAGTGTGGCTGTGAAGATCTTTTCATCTAGGGATGAGCAGTCCTGGTTCAGAGAGACAGAGATCTACAACACTGTCCAGTTGCGACATGACAACATACTGGGTATGTCAGCATGTTGCTGCAGTGCCTTTCCTGTGCAGAGGAGGGTGCAGCATCAATTCCAAAATCACCAGCCAGAAGGCAGACACTGAAATGGCAATATTCTATTCTCACTTTCAGGTTTTATAGCCTCTGACATGACATCCAAGAATTCCAGCACCCAGCTGTGGCTTGTCACCCACTTTCATGAGCTGGGTTCTCTCTACGACTTCCTGCAGCACAGCAGCTTGGAGCCAGAGAGCTGTCTGAGGATGTGTCTCTCTGTGGCCTGTGGTCTGGTCCACCTCCACACTGAGATTGTCAGCTCCCAGGAAAAGCCAGCTATTTCCCACCGAGACCTGAAAAGCCGAAACATCCTGGTAAAGCGGAACGGACAGTGCTGCATCGCTGATCTTGGTGAGGATTGTGATGAAGCAAGGAAAGCAAACCCCAATCCACTAGACTTCCACAGTAGTTACATCTGTTTCCAACTTAAGATAGTAACAACTAAAGTGTTGAGAAAGCTACTTTGTGCTGATTTTGATAGTTTTGATTGTATATGTCACTGTAAGTAAAAAGGTTGCATCTACTCTATGACTACCCTGCCCTTAGGTTTGGCTGTAATACACTCTCAGTCCCATGACTATCTCGATGTGGGAAACAATCCTCGTGTGGGCACCAAGCGCTACATGGCCCCTGAGGTGCTGGATGAGACTATTCGTAAGGACATCTTTGAGTCTTACAAACAAACTGACATCTGGGCCCTGGGCCTGGTCTTCTGGGAGATTACCCGCAGGACCATGGTCAATGGTAATACATTTTCTCCCTTTGCAGTCACTTGCAGAGATATTTCAGGATTTTACTTTTTACCAATTTAAACTTCATATTGAAAACTAGCTTCCTCCGTTTTGTCTGTCTGGCTCTGTTAGAGTATACGGTACATAAGAGGCAGTTAGTCCCATGTCTCTCAGCACTCCAGTGTTTTCCTAGTCTGTGTCTGTCTCTACTATCCTCTGCCATGATTAGCACTGCAGTAATTATAAACAATCTTATCTGGTGTCAGCACTCACTTGTACATAGTCCAGAGTCCTGTGCACACAATTTATTGATGCAAGCACACATCCACACACACACACACACATACGTGGACAAATGCACTTAGTCAGATGGATAAGCATTCATAACTTTGTGTGTGTGCTTCCCAGTGTACTCACCAGGGACTTGATATCTTTGCCTGCTCTCTTGTATAGTCAAACAAATGTTACTATCTCAGTTTCCAAGTGCGCTATTTCAGGCCTTGTATGAAAAAAGGTTTGTTCTGAAAATGTATGAGATAAAAGCCAAAGAGGTTTAATGGTTATCTACTCATGAGGGTGATAATGAGTTCTTACAGTATTTAAGATTACAGTCTGCATATCTCTCACTGCACTGAACCTCACAACGAAGACTGTTGTTGAGATAGTTTAGAAGTTGTTGTTCTGCCAAAATGGAGGAGAAATAAGAAAATTTGTCTTTTTGTATTTTTGATTGTTTTAGGGATTGTGGAAGAGTACCGTCCTCCCTTCTTTGACCTAGTGCCATCAGATCCCAGCTTTGAGGAGATGAAGAAGGTGGTGTGTGTAGACCAGCAGAGGCCCAGTCTGCACAACCGGCTTCATTCTCATCCAGTAGGCCAACTGATAACACATACACACCCACACATTTACACTCATGTGCAGTTCCGTTTTGCAGGGCTACAGAAACCTCATTATACTGTAGATTATCGCCTCTTCTCACCTTTAGCACCCACATTTTTACACAGTTATGCCGGATAAACAGTCATACAAGTATAACACACATAATAATAATAAACGGGAAAAAAACAAAGTCTACTGTGATGGTCAGGTGGTATTTTAAATTTGCCTGTGTGTTTCCAGATCCTGTCAGCCATTATAAAGATCATGAAGGAGTGTTGGTACCAGAGCCCATCAGCCCGCCTCACAGCCCTGCGGGTGAAGAAGACGCTCTCCAAACTGGACCATGACAGTGACTTCAGCACTGAGAAACTCAAGAGGGATATCTAGACCTCAGAGTACCAAGATGAAACAGGGACACACAACTGAAAAAACTAGAAGGGATCTTGCACCACACTCTGAACAGCAGGAGGTGCATATCATTAGCATAGTTTGAGCTAATGACTAGATCGCTGCATTTTATTGAAATCATATGACTTTAAGCAGTAGTGTCTAGACTGTCTTGTACCCAGGGCTATGTTTTTTGTGCAGCCTAATTTTCATCTGCCATATTTCTGGTGCCTCAAACCAAGAAGCCCAAAAAGGAACAATTTTTAATCAAGGTATTTTAATTTTTCTTATGTTCAACTAATAAAGTGTAAATCAGACACTTCCTCACTTCCACATTTTTATACTCACGGGGTTTTAATCATTTCCTAAATCTCCCATTGCCATGACAGAATGGATAATCTAGCATAGCACAATTATTCATCCTCTTATAAATATCTTATCTGATATATAGTAAAAATATACATATAGGTTTCACACAATGACCTAATCCATGGAAAACCACAGAGCGCATAAAGACATTTGTTGCCTTTTACTGTGAATACAAGAAACATGTAATAACATGATCAAACAAGGCACATTACCTGTTCTATACGTATACAGTACTTAACTTATATAAATTGGTTATTTAGTATCTGAACATAGACACATTGAGTTATTTAGTTGTACATATTCTGACAGCACTGAAGCTATTTTCTTGTATCACCATAGGGTATACTGTAAATATATTTCAAACAGGGTATAACAATAAGACACACTTTATATACTTTTGTATGGCACAACTTTTTACAAACCTTTTTATGCCTAAAAGTACCCCCACTGTCACTATGGTCCGTAAAGCAATTCACAGGTATGTAATATTGTACATGTTGAATAAAGGACTATTTTTAAAATGTTGGCACTGGAGATAATAGTTTTGTACCACTGATGTTTGCAGTTCTCTCATTCACCGGTAGAGGTCATCAAAACACAAAAAAGTGATCCAAGTTGCTGACTGGTGCAGCTTGCCTCAGGTGGCTAATGGTGTCATCGGTTTTGCAACGTGTTGCCACTTGTACTGCATCATCCTATGATTAAACAAAGTAAAGAGCCATGTTTCATCATAACACTTACTTATATTTGAACAATCATGATAGTCCACATATCACCATATTGTCATGATAAGATTATGTTCTCATTTTCTCTCAGCCACACTAGAGTTACATAGTGAGATGCTAAACTAGAAAATATTAACTGAACACTGCAAGACAAACCTGACTGAGCAGGGACTTCATAAATGTAAAAATAAGCAGTTCTTTTATTTATTTTTTGCTACATTATTATTCAGCTGTTATTTATGCAATGTGCTCTATAAGTTGAAAATAATTTATTA
>NW_018127886.1:2301682-2327820 GCF_001952655.1 Monopterus albus | reverse complement strand
CTGAAAAGTAGCATTTCAAACTAATTTATAAATCCTGTTTTAAAAGGAATAAACAGATGTAATTAAAAGCACAAATCATTTTGCTCTTAAAGTCAAAACTACTTGCAAACATTTTTGTTTACTTTTCAGATGAGTCACATATTTAACCGCAGCCAGTTTAAACTTTAACTCTAGCAAGCATGGTGCATGATCAAGTATCAGGTTTATCTTTTTATATACTGCACCAGTGATGTGGTGAGAGAATGTGGTCAAAGTGAAGCATAAAAGCAATAAGTCTGGAGCGTTAAAACAGTCACAAAAAAACATAAAATGTCCAAGAATCAAACTTGCCAAGAATGTTGCTTGGTGAATATAATGGTATCAGCTTTGTCTGCTTCACATAATATCTGCATGTTAGTGTTTTCTTTCTTTATCTTTGTGCTTGTATTTTCATATCTGTTTGTATGTGCATGTGTATGTATGTGTTTGTGTTGTCTGTCTGCCTGGTTGTTGAACAAACTCCAGAGAGATAATACTCCCTCAAAGTCCCAGTCTGTCTGGTCAGTTAGATGAAGAGATGGTTATTTTTAACACTGCAGGGGGGTTGTTCAAGTATCATAGAGACCAAACTCCCTGTCTGTGAGCGCAGAAGCCCATCTCACTTCTCCCTCTGTTTCTTTCCTCTGTGTATTCTTTTTCACAGTGGGATCACTCCAAATGGTTCAGTACAAACAGGATTTGTTCATCAGACAACATGCATTGAAGAAATGTGGAGATAAATAGGACAGGGCCGATAATGGACAGATATAAAACCACAGAGGAGACTATGCAGACCAGTTAGGTTTCAGGATAGCTCAGGCAGAATGCTTGCAAGAGGACAGGTGATAAAAGAAGACAGATAGCATCCCAATGCACCCCTTTACTGCCTAACTATCATATTCCTGAGCTACATTCTCAAATAGTGGCAGCTGGATGTGCTAATGGAGTTTAAACAGGCTCAGGTTCCCAAGCTGAGAGAAAACCCTGATTGGAGCTGGACCAAAACACAATTAGTGATTTTTAGGTGCATAATTACTTTACGCTTTCTCACGAAAAACTGCAAGCAAATGTAACTTTCTCAATATTTGGATACAGCAACTGCTATGTGATTTGAGATAAACTGGAACAGTGAAGAGTAATGTAAATGTAGCAGGCTGTTTTTGTGCAGGGTCAAACTAAGACTCCAGCTAAACCAGTCTTATTTTCATAATTTGGTCAGGAGACTGTTGATAGATTAGACATCGGCAGTGTCCTAAAGCTATAATTTCAACCAGGGATTTGTCTAATAATTGATCAGTCACTGATTATAGATGGTTAGACATGTTTGTCATAGTCCTGACCGGTGCTGCCAGGCAAGGACAGATCTAGAAAATTTTGGGTGGGGTAGCCAGGCTGGGGCACAGACTCAGAGAGGGCAGACACATCTGAAAACCATGTAAAAAGTAAATTATGTTTTATGATATGATAAACCATACATTATTAAGTATCCAATTGTTTGTTTGGTGTAAAAATGAGACACACACACAGTGCTTTTGTTGACTAACTGGCTGTGCTCCTTAGCTTCTCTCAAACCAGGACATCGCTGCTGCACAGTGGTCCGCCCATGCTGCCAGGACAAATGTTGAAATACCACTTGTTGTGCATATATAGTAAGACTTAGACCAAGCTCTTCCCCTGCTGCCTTCTAAGGTATATTCACAGTGAATTCTGTTTGAATTTGCATTTGAGTAATATGCCTTGTCTGACTTCAAAGGTCTGTTTTGAGCATAGGCACATAGTGGTATGGCTTCAGATCATTAGATCCTTGTGTACACATTGTGATGAAACAAGATGCTATTAATCAAACTGTGTCTCTCCCCCTTTTTTATACAATTATTTTAAAAAGATTTAATGAAAATGTTTTACTTCATGAAACAAGATATGTCATGATTTTAAAGATTCAGTAATAATGTCAGGGAAAAGTGATAAATTTGACACAGTTTGATTCCAGCCTTTGGATCATTAAATCCTGTATTTTGAAGTGACAACAACATAGATGTCATCAGATTTTTATTTTATTTTATGATTTTTACATTTTCAGTAGCAATAAAAGTGGAAAATGACTAGTACACATACATCGTTGTTAAATAATGACCTCAATCAAGATTCAATCAACCAGAAATTAATTGAATTTCTGAAAAAAAAACAGCTGTTCCCTTTTGATATCTTTAAGATGAAAATAACAATTTTATTAGGCTGCAAAAGGGCACCTGTTTGAAAATATAGGGAAGTTAATGTTGTATTTTACAACTATACAGCAAATAATGTACATTTCTTTATACTTTCTTTTTCTTTAAGTGACTTTAGTACCATAACAGTACACTAATATTCTGCTTTTAATTTAAATGTATTTAATTTTTTTTAACCTCTATTTAACCAGGAAAACCTCACTGAGATATATTTGTATTTAATTTACGTTATACATTTTTGTTTGTTATTATATTATATATTTTTGTATTATATAATGTTACTCAGTTTCATTATTCTTCATTTTTCTTTGTCACAACTGTTTAATTAACAAAAAGCATGACCACTCAATGCCTTATTACAATGATTACACAGTTTTTAAGTGCTTTGGTATATCCCCATAATATTTTTTTTTTAAATTTAAATATACTTCTCACACTATAATCAGTGTGGATAATAGAAAATATAAATGGACAACTATAGATAAAAATAACAGAAATATTTTCTGGATTGCATTGAATATAAACTAAATGTACCCATTTTTAATCTGACCAACTATTTTGATATTAAAATCATTCTATATACATATTCTAAATGCATAGAAAATAAACTTATGACTTAACCCTGGTGTACCTTTCATGTTTAGTTTACACTGGTGGTGTTCACGGGTGTGCTGCACCTGCATCATCTTTTGGCTTTGTAACTCAACATAATCAAAGAATTCTAACCTAAAACAATGCAATAATCAACTCTAATAATCAACAGATGTTTACATTTGCCCTTTACCTTTGTTAGATTACATTACACAACTGTATTATTCTAATTTTTTGTTAGACGATTGGAAAAAACAACAAATTTACAAATGAAGCAAGATTTTTCACAACTGCTGATTTTTATTTGAACCTCAGTAATTTCAAACATTCGGGACAGTTTGCACAGCAAGCTGAACACACAGTGACCAGTTTGGTCTACACAACACAGCCCCATTGAACACAGACAAACGTATACATCACATGATCTGTGGTACCATTTTTGCCTTTTTTGGCACATAGGACAGACACCAGGGACGTGTCAGCCATGTACACAAACTTGGAAGACTTCACAGGCTTGTTCTTTGTAATCAATAGTTGAGGTGGGAGTGATATTGTGTCCACTGAGCTTCTGAGTCAGGTCCAGGACAACTCTCATCCCTTGATTTATCTCTGGGGCTCCTCCGTCAGGTTTCCCTGTGTAGACTTGTAAGTTCCAAGCATATGAGGTTGCGGCATCACAGGCAGCCCATATCTTTATGCCATACTTTGCTGGTTTGGATGGCATACACTGCCTAAAGGGGCAGCAGCCCCTAAATGGCATCAGCTGCTCATCAATGGTGACATGAGGCCCAGGGTTGTAAAACAGGGGGAGACGGTGCACCCACTTGTCCCACACTGTCCCGATGGCAGCTAGCTTGTCTCTCTGCCATTCTTGTTGGCCCTGGTTGCATAGAGATGTAAATGTATGAAGTGAAGACATTGGTTCACACCTGGGGGTGCAGTGTGCGGTCATTGAAAATGTGTTCTGATATATGTTCTTCACACAAAATGAGCCAAAATAATTACTTGTATCTTTTTTCTTTAGATAAAAAGTGAAAATGGGTGTACTGCACTGAAAACGTACACAAGGGTTAAAACTGTTGTCATAATGTTCTGTTCCTCACAGAACACTGGCTATAGTGTTGCAAATTTCTAATTTATGAGTGTTCGAGTTATGCAGACCCAAATGATGTGTAGTAAACCTGGGACCTTGGGGTCCCATGGAGGTCTAGGGCTCCAGCCTTGAGTGCACTGAAGAGAATTGGCTTGAAATTAAAACGTTTTAACGTTTACTGCGCTCTGTATGACGTATAGTTAATTTGATTAAAAAAACAAATATTTATTTCTTTATGCTTAAAGCACACTCCCTTTACTTTTTATTGAAATTCTACGTTTATAGTGCTCCCCTGTCTTTTCATCTAAGCCCTTGTTTACAACACAGTTCAGACTTCGGTGGCAGAAGCGTCCATGCAGCAGCACCCCTCCCCTTTAAACAGCCACACACACCCCTTTAAACACGTCACTAGCCTGGCTGGCTGGCTGGCTGGCTAGTTAGTTTAGTATCAGTATCTCACTGTGTGGTGTTTGCGGTCGGACTGTGGTTGTGTTTCAGGTCCTGTCGTTAACAACACACTTCGGACATTTCGTCGCGGAGAGATGGGAATTCTCAAGAAATGGCTCTAAGACTACCTGCCCTAACGCTCCTGGCCCTGTGTGGGTTGGTGGCCGTCGGTAATGGTAAGTTTCTATTGAGCACCTCTCCGGCTTTTGTCTCGATGTGTGTTTTCCTGAACTGGGCATCGCCTGTTGTCGCTCACCGTCATGGCGCTCTGGAACGTTAACAGTATGTAGCTAGCGACCCCAAAACCATGGCCGCTGTTAAAAAAAGTCATGCTTTTAGCGGTTAGATAGTTTGTTTTGATTTTGGTAGAGTGGCAGAACCCTATTTCTCATTAGTCGTTACTGAACACGGAACAAGTAGCTACACCACAACAATATGGAGGGGCTGTTTGTTTCGCGGCATCAGCTAATGTTTGCTAGCTAACTAGATAATGAACTATCTAAAGTATAATATTGTCGATAATTGCTTTTCGTTTGTGAGATAGGATACTAAAATACAATCGTGTTGTTATGGCGTATGGGCACACCAAGAGACGAATAATAATGTGCACTGTGTTGTTGATGTTGAAGTTGTTGCTCAATGGCTGTTACACTAGCATATTTACCAAACAATCTCTTGTTGACTTCAACGCTTATCTTTATTGCTTGGGTACAGCACCATGGATTGATAGCTGGCTGGTTAAATATGTGTAGTTAGTTAGAGTTTCGTCTCGTATTGTGGAAAGAGCAGAAGGGAGTCTGTGAATGAAGGCCTAAACTAATTTGTGCATGAAATGTGTTTTTGAGAGTAAACACTGGCAGCTTTTCCATTGGTGCCCATTTGTAAAGAGTGAAAAGGCTGCTTAGTGGCCTCCAGCAGAAAGTGAATGCTGGCATAGGGTCACAACAGCCGTGCATTCAGCTATCCCAGACAGAAGTCAGGGTTGAAGTCTGGGTTCATTGTGATGGAAATGGGGCAAGTGGGGTCTTTTGAGGCGATAGTTATGGGGCCGCTTCAGTAAGAATCCTCCCCTTCTCCTGCAGCAGCTGATACAGGCTCCACACCATAGTTTCAAATGGGCAGATGTAGCATTAAACTTGTGGGTGTTTTCTACTTATCCTTTGACTTTGCTCCAGACACTGTACCTTTACATAAGGATTTCTTAGACTTTCATTTGGAAGGCTGTATTATAAGGCTGACCTTATTGCAACTTGCCACTAAGCAGACAAACTAAATGATAAAATTCAGATGACTGCATTGTCATTAAAGTATATGTTGTGCTTTAAACAGTTGAGTCATCCTTCCAAGAATAATACAAATATTACTTACCTGCATAGTTTAGATAATGCATTACACCAAAGTTGATAAGTTCATGTAAGGCATGCTGGAAAGTGATCACACCTGAGTGACCAGTTTGTTTGACTGGGTGACTCTACTATTAACAGTGATGTGTGTTTGGAGAGTGGGGGTGGGTGTATGGCCTGAGCAGATGGGGTGATGATGGGGTTTTTTTTCCCCATCTGGCGGGGGGGTGGGTGTAAAGGGGCCACAAGTCTGAGTGGAGCCGTGGTTTCATGCAATATAATGGATTACACCATGCAAGGGCTAAAACCAGACAAACCAGAGAGTAGTTACACTTGAGTAGATTCCAGGAGAGTGTAGTATGTTTTGTGAGAATATGCTTTATGCATAGTTTTGATGAGTCTGTTGAATGTTGATGACTTCATAAGGATTAGGAGTCAATGGTGTTATGGGTATTGCATGCTTGTATGACACAGTCTGTCTGGGTGCATTGAACAGAGTAGCAATGTGATACGAGTACTGCTAGCTACACTGCCGTAAGGCAGGGTGTGTCCCTGTCTTTCTCTTTTCCTCCTGCCCTCTACATTTTCTGTCTCTTTTATATAAAAGACCTCGTGCTTTATCAGAATCTGTTAGGGGTGTGGCAATACACTTAGCTCACAAGACGACGCAATATTGGGTTCATGAGAACAAGACGATTTTTTAAAACATTTTTAAGGACTCGTCAACAACGAAATGTATGACTGGAAAAATTTTCTTTTATTTGACTGAAAGTCACAAAATGCAGAACAATGCAGGTGCATTTTGAAATGTTTTAACTAATCATCTTGTAATGAATGTCACTTCAGTTCTACTTTCTGAGAATAAGTTATCATATGCAGTAAAAGACAATATGCAAGCACTGTAACTCGTATGATTTCATGAGTCTCTTCAGACCTTATAACTGTGCACAAGCTTGTAGCTTCTAATCAAGGATATGTGTGTGACCTTCTATGGTGCTTTCACCTGCACTGCACTGGATGGTGACATCATCCAGCAAAGGCACAGAGACTATCAGGACGTGCACACCCATGGGAAGAAGACTTTTGTTTACCTTGTTAGCATGAGCATTCACTGCTGTTCACTGTTTAGGCTGCAATTAAAGCACCATAACGACACGCCATGCGTTGTTAGTGCTGGATGTTAAACAGTGTTTTATATCTATCAGTGCTGACACACTGGTGGTAGAATTGGTGGTAAGGTAGAGTAGGCTACATCAGCAGCATGGCTAACCAAAACACACCAGAAACTCATGGGCTGGAAACGTAAATGAAGCCACTCATGTCGACTCATTACATTGTGGCCGTATCACGCCTACAACACTCCCCCTGCAACCCCTCACCCTCCGACCAACGCAGCCCTGTCCCTTAAAACATGGCAGGGAGTAGCTTTTTTTGCTGGATCAGTCAGTATGCCCACTACTGTGAACGTACATTCACACGTTGTCATACTGGCTGCTGCTGAAGTTCTGTTATGTACTGATATTGCGAGACAGCGTTTGCCTCGATGAGAAATATTATCGCGTTTTAATATCAAGAGATCTCATGGCATGGAATCTCTTCACACCCCTGGAATTTGTACTTTTATTATTAATGGTCCCACTTCTACTTTCAGTTATTCATGGCCACCTATAGGGCGCTGAATGAAGATATAGCATTAGCTGTGTGTGTGTAGTTTTCTAAGTTATAGGAAGGCCTTTACAGGATGAGCTTCTGTTATCTCTTGAACTCTGCACTTTCATTAGCCCTTCCACATGTTATCACCAGGCCTGCCAGAATCTGTGTAAATCAGCAACAAGATAATTGGAAACAAAAAAGTCCCTTCTCAACTTGTTCAGGGAACTGCCTGTGTAGAGCTTAACTCTGGTACAGGTGCTGTTTAATGCCAAATATGATGTGGCAGAAGCGTGAGCTACTTGGATTGGAACAGGTGTACACCTACCTATTAGATCAGAGCCAAGGGAATGCATGGGAAGAGGTTGAAACTTCTTGGGTTCAAGGTATGTGTCTGTGAAGTCAAAAGAGTTTGGGTGGGGGGGGAGGGGGCAATTGTACCACCACCTGGCTTAAAGGAAGAAGTTGTATTTTTTGTTTGTTTTTCTCCTTAAATGTGTAGCAGTTGTTGAGGTCTGCTCTAGAAAAATGAATCTCTGCAGCTAAATTATCATCGAATGAATTTGCACATCTCCTGTATAGAATGTCAGGAAAGACCTCCTCCTTAGCAACCTGTGTTTAACAACAGTTTCTATAATGTGGCACTGAGCCAGCCTGGTCTGGTCTGGGGTGGTCTACCTTTCCCCCATAATGACCAGTGCTGTTAATGACCTCTGTTGGCCCAGAGGCACTGAGCCCTAATTGCTACAGCAGACAGTGTGGCCTCTGACTGACCCGCCTTTGTCATTACTGATGTTGAACCACAAGAGACTACTACCACCGCAGAGCCAGCCCATTTCTCTGTGCCATTCATTTAGACACAACAGTTTGTATTTGTTCAAAGGCTTTTGGAGTGTATGTGTTGATGACAAAATGACATTTGCTTTTTGTGTCATACCATTATTTTATTTTAGAATTGAACCAGGGGGAATCCCATGGAAAAACCCCTCTTCTCCAAGGGTGCCCTGGTCGAGACAGCAGCATGGCTAGTTTCAGACAAAGGACAAAAAGATACAACTTGGAAACAGAGAGCCATTATTGTCACAGTACACCCAGACAGACCTGGTAGCTAAAGGGCTAAACCTGACACCTATTCTCCATTACATGCCTCTCTGTAGAGGTGTTTGATTTGTTTTTTGGCTGCTGTTGGAATGTAGATGAGACTTACTCTGCCATGTAATTTTCTGCTCATGCAGTTTACTTGTCAAATTTTCTTCAGTACTTCCCAGACAGTGATTTACTTTGATTGGTGTGATCCAGGCTTGGGTGGCTGGTGAGAAATCCTTTGCTTCAGGAATGTAGTGTGATTAGATATTAGTTCTTGAAGTACAAATTTAAACCTCGCTTATTGCAGGCCTCCACTGTGACCTTTGCTTAGTATTTAACTTGAAAGCAGTGATTCTTGCAGTAAACTCCAGTATGCAAAGTTGTTCGTTTTTTTAAAGATAAATGTAAGAATTTTGCATTTTGTTTTAAATCAGCCTAAGCTAAAACGCTACTACCCCAGCCAGATATTTAGTGCCAGCTTTCATTACATCCTGAGGTTTGATGCCCAGCCACCTAACTGCAGCCCCAAAAAAACCTGACAGCGGGGCATTACAGAGACAGTGGTGATTTGTTTGGGAATTTGAGCACCGACAGCCAGTCCAGAGTGAGCCTGTGCTCATATGTGTGTGCCTTTGAACTGATCCAGGACAGAAGACAGACAGGATGGGATGTAGCCTTGGAGTGTGGTGGTCGGTAGAGATAGTAGAGCAGCCTCAGCCCCAGAGACTTCACTTTAGAGTCAGATCAGTAATCTGACCCTGAGATCCAGACAAAGGTAATGACTTTCCTCCTTCCCCTAGCATTGATTAGGACACAGTTGGGTCTGTGTGTGCTTCTGTGTGTGTGTTGCACTCACACTGTCTGGTGGCGTCTGCTTGTCTTGATCAGCTCTCAGTCTGGTATCTGTATGGTATCTAATTTCAGGCAGTGCGTTTTGATAATGGTGCTCTGTAGGGGTGTGACAATACAAATGGCTCACGAGACGAGATGATACACGATATTAGGTTCACGAGAACGATATTCTAATACTCTTTCAAGAAAATGTCAATGACAAAATATATGACTGGAAAAACAGTATTTTAAATGCAAAACAGTGCGGGTGCATTTTGAAACTAATCACCTTCTAATGAATGAGTATGAATTATCATATGTAGTAAAAAACCATATGTAAGCACTGTAAAAGGTTTTGCCACAAACTCAACCGACTGGCTTCTCTCTGTATGATTTCAAGAGTCTCTTCAGAAATTATAACTGTGCATGAATGTCTAACTTCTAACTGGAGCTGTGTGTGACCGATGCTATTTTGACCCTCACCACACTGGACAGTGGCAAAGGTCCACAGTTAATGCACCATAATGACGCACCATGGATTTTTGTTAGTACTGGATGTTAAACTGCTTGTTTTTTGTTTTTTTTTGTATCTATCAATGCCAACACACTGGTGGTAGAATTTGGTGCTATGGTAGAGTAGGCTATGTTAGCAGGCAAACTAATGCAGAACTGAAACTCCAGGGCTGGAAACGTGAATGAAGCTACTCCCATTGACTTGTCACAATGAGACTGTATTGTACACGCCTACAATAATCCCCCTGCAACCCCTCACCCCCCAACCACTGCACCCCTGTGCATTAAAACACAGCAGGGGGTTGCATTTTTGCCATACCGTTGATATTGCGAGACAGCTTTTACCTTGATAAGAAATATTCTCACATTTTAATATCACAGATCTTGTGGCACAGAAGTGCTGCTGCTCCTCCCCGTACATATATGCACATGCTGACTGTTCCTGTCTGCGCCGCTTAGCCCCCAGAAGCCTACTGTGTTTATGTAACCCCACCACCCTGTGCTGAGCACGCTTCCGATGTTTTCCACAGACTTTATCATCTTACTATGCCAGAAAGTTGACCTCAGTCTTAACAGGGTTGCTCTGCACGAGTAGATCTGAACAACACATGTATAGCCACTCAGACAACACTGCCATCAAGGTTAATGTGTAAAGCTGTTTGTAGTGGGACTGTGCTGTGGTTTTACGTCAGGTCCAAGTTAAGGCGACGCTGGTTACAGCAACAATGCTTTATTAATCCCTTCCCCACAGTGTATGCCATTTCCTGTCTCGACATGAACGGAATGATAGGAACTTCACACTCTAGCAGCACAAATGAATCACTTCTTTTACTGTGCTTTCCCCTTTTCCTGTTATTTATCCCCTCTCGTAAGTCAAAGTCTAGACTGGGTTTTAATGACAGCTGCAGCTGGTCACTCGGGCAGACCTCAGTCCCAGCTGGGGGCTCTGTGAGTCCTGCTTGTTACCCCCTCTGCCCCTGCCTCTCCATATTGTCCTACCCAATATGGGACCAGCTCCCATCCTGTCTGGCCCAGAGCAACGCCCAAACATCGGGGTAATTCCTGCTCACCCTGCTCTGTCCCCTGCGTGCCACCCATCCCACCTCACTGCTGTACACAGAAGTGTACTCCCCCACTCCATTCTGCATTTTGTTCATGCAGGGCCAGTCCAATCCCTCCTCATGTTGTCTTAATCTCCACACAAAGGACCAGTGTAAAGACCACCAATTATGTTGATACAAGAGCAGAGTTGACTCAAAAACCACACACACCCGGCTTCTGCTCAGATTTATATGTGTATTTAGGCTTGATGGTATTTCTCCAAGTCCAGCTTTGTAACACTTCTACTCTGAATCCAGTGAGATATGCAGAGTAAACAACATGGCATTTGGGTAAATGCTAGTGAGCCAGGAGTTCTTACTTTATTATATACCAGTTCCGTGTCTTTTTTTTTCCCCATGTCTGTTTTGAAAATACTTTTTTGTTTATAGGAACATGGTTTTACATTATGTCATTTTGTGAAATATCATTTAGGTTTGGGTTGTGCAGTCTCAACTTGAACCCTAAATCAGTGACAGAACTGTTTTGTGACTCTATCGGGGTTATAGGATTTTTGCTTCAGTGTGATTAGGTACCTTAATTTGGTAGGTGTTTGTGACTGGATCAGTAAAAATTCAGACCTGCCCACCTGTTCATTATGGTTAAATTTTTTTCTATTTCTATAATTGCATAAAATTATATATTCTATCATAGATTTTCTCTATACTGTCCACCCAGTGTTTGTGTGGAGGCCGGCCACATATGATGGTTAAACAGTTGCCTTTAACAAAAGGGAAGCCTGGCCACAACCCAAACACTTGGTAGACCACAAACCATGCATGGCAGACTCAAGAAGGGAATGTGTGTGTTTTCAGCCATGTTGGGTTTCCTTCATGAGCTTCTGTCTGTCATTTACAGAGATCGCTCCTCAGAGCTGATGAGGGCACACTGGCTGCTGTGGTCGTGTAACTCAGACAGATATACAAGGCATCGCGGACAAATGCCAGGTCAACGACAGCCATCCCTGCATGGCCACTGTGAAATTTATACCCTGCATAAAATGAAGGTTGAAGACATTAAAAAAACAAAACAAAACATTCCCATTTATTTCTGGCTCTGAGGTAAATGGAATGCAGCATAAGTGTAATGATAGCCTTAGCACGTGACCTGCGGTGATGCTTGTGTTGCCTGTATCATAGGTTTCACAGCACTGGCGGGCAAATACAGTACTTCATTCATCAGGCATTTAAGTGGCACCAAAATCCACATTGTGTTTCGATCCGGTAGCTATCGACTGCATAGGAACCGGTTCCATCCCTAGATGTGCCTGTTCTGTTGGGATCATTGGATCGCTGCTGTTAATATATTGCTGTAATACTTTTCTTGTAAGAATTCTTTTATGGCCTACAATTTGATTCTTGTCAGGAAAATTAAGGACAATCTCTTACAGCAGGTGGTTGTAATGTGTGTGCTGCTGGGTTTAGTTTTTTGTTTTGTTTTTAAACGTGACTCTCTTTGAGGATGAATTTGTCAAAAATGGCTCCTGTCTAGTCTTTACCTAAAAATCAATTTGTTCTACTGAGAACCATTGAGTAGCATGCATATAAGAGAGAAGCCTGATGGAAAGGCGGTTTCAAATTGTCCGAATTTGATGATGGGTATTGAGCATTGCCCACCTTTCTGTCTGCCTGCTGTTAACTATTGTCATCTCTTATACTTAGCTAAACTCTATTAATGTTGAAGCACAAGGCTTGTTTTTCACTCTTTATCACCCCCGCCTGCTTCACCTCTGTGTAATCTGCAGGAAATTCCAACTGCATGCGAATTCTAGTGAGTTTGGACAGACTCTGCCAAGAGTTCCTGCCGCTTTCCCGCTCACTGTCTGGAGAGCAAGTTACATGCAAATACCAAACAGATTAAAAAACATGACCAGAACCCTGGTTCAAATGTTCCATATTTCCAGTTACCACAAGCGTAGACACATCATACCATATGCACGCTACATGCAAAAAAAATGCTCCCACGCAGAATTCTGAAGTTCGTTTTGGGAAACCCTGTGACACCAGAGTTTGTGGTTTTGGCCACTTGGATGTTCCATGCTAATGGCGTAATCAGCACATCAGTCATTGTTGAGTTGTTGTTTTTTTTTTTTTCTCCTGTACTGAATAAAAGCCTTCCTGTGTGACAACTTGGTTCAAGAACCTTTTTAAATCAGCTGACACCTTTTCACAGAGTTGGTACAAACAGTGAGGATCTCTGAGCTCATATGGTCAAAGAAACCCTCAGGATAAGGCACAGAGGATTAGTGGAAGCGTTCCACTCGTAAAATTGTTTCTTTCCTTTGGGCCAGACATTGTTAGTGGTCCAACCGATGCTGAGCCTCTTTTTTGTATGTAAAAGAATAAGGATTGAAATTCCTCTCTGCTTTCTGTCTCCTCTGTTGGTACGATGGTCTTCACTGAGTCCACAATGATTAGTCTTGAGTGGTCCAGCCTCTGTTTTGACCAAGGATCAGCTTTGTCATGGTTCACTCACAGCCCTGTTGTCATTTAACAGTGACTGGGATTCAGTTGAGCTTAGCAGCTTTCCTGTGGTTTTCCCATGTGAAAATGAGTTCCACAGTCTCACAGCCATCTAACCTTGCCTAGTCCCGCTTTGCACTCTCTTTGGTAGTTAAAAAAAAAAAAAAACCTTGGGAGAAGCCTTTCATTCTGACCTTACTCTAAATGAGAAGCATGTGTGCTGTGACTCAGAATCACATTTCACACCAAATCCAAGCACTTTTCAGTTTTTTGCTCTCTGATTGTCCAGATGAACGCAGGTTTTGTTTTAGATGTGGCAGATTTGTGTGGACTTTCTGGCACAGATACTATGTGCAGATTGATTTTTATTGCGATTGAAGTTCCATTGTCAGCTTTAATAGGTCCCCATGCGTGAGCGTGCTGCATTTTAATAAAACTCCTTTCTCATTAGCTTAAACAGTGGCAGCTTTCTGTGTCAGTGTGAGAGAGACGGAGGAGAGGAACAGAGCAGAATGCTGCCTTGGGGGGTTTGGCAGGAACCTTCTCACCTTGTTGGATTTCACTTTCTGTCCCACTGGACTGGTCTGTCTCTACCCTGCATGTTTGGGTTCATCTGCAGTGAAGGATCTGATTTCAAGGCTGTCTGGCTACTGCTGCTCAATTCCAAGCTCTGTGATTGCATGCCTCTAAATGCCCTCAGCTGAATGGGACACAACCATCTACAGTTGCTGCAACCTGTCCTGAACTTGCGGGGTTAGCCTGCCCCCTGCTGGACAAAACAGAGAAGTGAAATTGGTGTTTTTCTTGTTCGTTTGGTATTTTTTTTGACCTCATGGCACTTTCTAAATTGTTATTTACTTAACTCTCTGTCTGTTCCTGCAGCTATACGTTGTAACTGCACAACCTGTGAGAAGACAGGCTATGAATGTGAGACAGATGGCGCCTGCATGGCCTCCACCTACTACAATCAAGGGAAGGAGCAACACGTACGCATATGTATCAACCGCGACAACCTAGTCCCCCCTGGACAGCCCTTCTACTGTCTGAGTGCTGAAGGCCTGCTCAACACACATTGCTGCTATGAGGACTACTGCAACAGTATTGACCTGAAAGTCCCCGGTGAGGCTCCATCATCAAACAGAGCTCACTCTGTTCAACAGTGACACTGTTTCAAGTCATTTGATTTTAAAGTACTTACTACCACTTCTCTGTCTCTTCTGTTTGCCCGCAGTCCCAACAAAAGTGGGGCAGGGCTCAGGAAGCTCCTGGGGGCCAGTGGAGCTTGCTGCGGCCATTGCAGGGCCGGTGTTCCTGCTCTGTATGCTATTGATGGTCGGCGTGTTCCTATTCCAGTATCACCAGAGGGCCTACAGCCACAGGCAGAGGCTGGAGGTAGAGGACCCCTCATGTGATCATCTGTACTTAGCCAAGGACAAGACGCTGCAAGACCTCATCTACGATATGTCCACCTCCGGTTCAGGATCTGGTCAGTACATGCTGACAAAATGAGAATTGACATAACTAATGATTTAATGACAAAAAAAATATTTGCTTGTGGAAAGACTGTTCCTTTCTTCTGAGCAAGAGCAGTAACAAAACAGTTTCTGTATGTCATTCCATACATTTCCATTACTGAGTAGTGAAAATGATCCTGACTACTTCAATTTAAAACAAACCTACAGGGAACATTTTTTGCAAATTCTGTGTCTATCCGCTGTCCCCCTGCAGGTTTGCCCCTGTTTGTGCAACGGACAGTGGCCAGGACCATTGTGCTGCAGGAGATAATAGGAAAGGGTCGTTTTGGTGAGGTGTGGCGGGGGAAGTGGAGAGGAGGAGACGTGGCAGTGAAGATCTTCTCATCCAGAGAGGAGCGCTCCTGGTTCAGAGAGGCTGAGATCTACCAGACAATCATGCTGCGGCATGAAAACATTCTTGGATTCATTGCAGCAGACAATAAGGGTAAGTTAGATCATGGAGAGTTGTACCATTCACGTTTTAGCCAAAACATACTGTGAAAGTAACATTCCCTTCATTTACTGACCACGTTTTCACATTGTTGATGTTTAGAAATACCATGTTCTCCTACAGGTGAACTGCATGTTCTCTGACACTAATTGTTTTGTTTTGTTTTTTTTTTTGGCTTTTTTATCAGACAATGGCACATGGACTCAGCTGTGGCTGGTGTCAGACTATCATGAGCACGGCTCCCTTTTTGACTACCTGAATCGCTACTCTGTCACCATTGAGGGCATGATAAAACTGGCACTGTCAGCTGCCAGTGGTCTGGCACATCTACACATGGAGATCCTTGGCACTCAGGGTGAGATCAGCTGTTGCATTACAACATGGCAGACAATGATGAAACAAACACAGCAGCGATATGAAAGTGCATACTACATATTTACTTTCAGCTAGCATGTACTGTTACTGCTGAGCTCTTGATGCAAATGTAATGACAGGTTATTTTGTCTCCTGCAGGTAAGCCTGGCATTGCTCATCGTGACCTCAAGTCTAAAAATATCCTGGTTAAGAAGAATGGCATGTGCGCCATAGCTGACCTCGGCCTGGCAGTCCGCCATGAGTCCATCACAGACACAATTGATATAGCACCAAACCAGCGTGTGGGTACAAAGAGGTAAATATTTCCAAACTCATTTTCTCATATGCACACAAGTAGAGCCGCACATAAGGGATCTTGCAGGACATTGAAGGCTAATTTTTATTGTCGACAAAGCCCATGAAAAGATCAAAAGCAGCAGTGAATAGATCCTAGTAACAGGTACTGTCTGTGTAGTTGAAACAGCCATAGACCTTCAAAAACAAATTGAGCCGCACTATTGTCAAACATGTCTTCATTACAGTGAACATGGTCACTGTAGTAGAAGTCCCACATCCAACACTGTCCTGCTGCTGCAGGTTCTTACTAACAACTACTTATCTAAGGTGAAAAATTGTCCCCAACAAATGAACAAGTTGTTAGTGTTTGCTAAAAGACTGCAGTGTCCAGCTGTCCTAGGAAATGATTTAGCCTTTTTAAAAATGGATCACTTGTCCTGCTGTGGGATCCGAGGAGCCTGGAGCCGAGTGGCACAAACAGGTTTGGAAAGTTGGAAAGAATGAAGAGACTTTGTTGCTTTTGGTCTTTTTAATGGAATTTGACAATAACGAAACATCTCTCTCCTTATGCTTTTGTTTAAATACATGGAAGTATGTAATTTTTCTTCTAATATACCGAAATGAGTAAGTAACTGTGGACAAGTGCCTGACTTGTAATTTTTTGAATATTTTAGCCAAAGTGATCAATTTGTCAAGGGTTTTTGGACCTTTCAAAGAAACCTAGTGATACATATTTATTTGTCCTGACATTGTGGCCTAAGACTTTTGATCAGTGGCAAATATTATTACAAAATTTACAAAAAACTGACTTGTTGAAGCTTGAATTTTGCTAAATGAGATTACTGAAAAGGCTTATTAAAATGCACATTTTGGTATTAATATTCATTGCTGCCCTTTGTGTCTACCCCAGGTATATGGCTCCAGAAGTTCTGGATGAAACCATCAACATGAAACACTTTGACTCCTTCAAATGTGCTGACATTTACGCGCTGGGCCTTGTGTACTGGGAGATTGCACGTCGCTGCAGTGCAGGAGGTAAAACCACAGATGGCTCTTTATGTGAATGAAACGGTCTAATGCACCAGAGAGTGAGAAAGCTCTGCTGTGTCCATCAGGTATCCACGAGGAGTACCAGCTGCCCTACTATGACCTTGTTCCCTCTGACCCGTCTATAGAAGAGATGAGGAAGGTGGTGTGTGACCAGAAACTGAGGCCTAGTGTGCCTAACTGGTGGCAGAGCTACGAGGTATTTTATACTGTGTTCACACTATCCACACACAGCTACACGGATGGTTTTCTAAGATTACATTCAGTGGCTGTTGGGCATTGACAGTCTGACAGCACAGATTTCAGGGTCTGAGTTCCCTATATCCTATAATAAGTCAGCAGTATTTAGTCATCCTTATCTGCCAGCTTTAACAACAGACTTTTTCAAACATCTTGTTTTAGACTAGAACACATTTTTTGGAAACCCAACCTGTGTTCTTTCCCCTGTGCAGTCGCTGCGTGTGATGGGGAAGATCATGAGGGAGTGTTGGTACAGCAATGGTGCAGCTAGACTGACGGCCCTGCGCATCAAGAAGACACTGTCTCAGCTCAGCGTGGAGGAGGACGTCAAGATGTGAGCAACCAGGCGGCAAAAAAGACGCACTGGAGATGCATAGCCAGACCACACTCCTATAGGAAACAAACACTAAAGACAGTCTGCAAAAGAAAACGCTGCCAGTTTTAAAGCCACACTCCAAGATGTGACAAGGCCTACCTCACCTTTTTAGCCAAAACTACTGAAAATCACTCCTACCCCCTGACTTTTCTCTCCCCCACCTTTCATGGGCCACAACACTACAGCACTACCACTGTTAATATAATCGAACTCAACCTTTTCTTCCCATGTCAGAAATATTTGTGCAGTGGCAGGAATTTTTTTTTTTTTTTTTACCTCTCTGGAATTGTCCCATGACAGATTAACCTTGTTCAGAAGAGTAGAGCATGTTGTGGGTTTAAAATGTAATAACATTTGGCTTATTTTGTCAGTCATGCAACATCACAGTCTTTTGCTGTGTGTGTGTGTGTGTGTGTGTGTGTGTGAGGGGGAAAGAGACTGAAGGAACAGTAGTTCCTAGTTGTGTATGGGTGTGTGTGTGTATAAAAGGTGTCTGGACTACTAGCATGTTTCTAAGATGTTAGGGTGTCCTTTGGCTCTAGTTCATTAGACAAATTCAGTTATTGAGCATGAACAGTTAGTGTGCTTTTTAATCCCTCACTTGAAAATATCGTACAAACAGAAATTAGTTGCACTCAACTGGAGCTTCCTCGTCACACGTGAGACCCGCAGATATCACAGAATGGATGTGGTCCAGTCCTGGTGTTAGTTTGAAATGTGGCAGGGATCATGTTTGGGATGGTTTTAATTTTATTTATTCGATAGTTTTTATGTCATATTGATGAACACTGTGAGATGAGGTGTGAGAAGCCAGAGTCTTGATATGTAAATTAATGTTGTCTTCATCTTTCACATGTTAGGTTAAGGGGTTGCATTCATTTCATAAGACATTCGGTTCAAATGTGGCAATTTTAACAGGCAATGATGTCATGCACACCTGAGCAAATAAGAGGTGTATGAAATGGCAGTGAAATACTTAAAAAAAAAAAAAAAAGTTAAAAACATCATAATGGGTGTTTTTTCTTTTTGACATTAGACACTACTGATGATAGGTACATATGATTTGTATATAAAATGTGATTATTATTTTTTTTTCTTTTCATGCCATAGGCACCAGTGCGACATTTAAACAGTGATTTTTATTTTTTCTTGAATGGTACTTTCAGAGGTCTGTTGTTTGATCTGACTGCATGGTTTCTAACTGTGCCAGGAAATGGTCTGTGTCATCTGCTGGAATTTTGTTTTACACTTGGCTCCTCCCATGGCTGTTTGGTGGTACTACTGATCTCAGATAATTTTGCTGCAATATCCTTTTGTTTGTTTGTTATGTAGTTTTGTTTCTCCATACGTCCTCCGGGGTGACATCTTTCTCACTGACACTGGAATATTTAGAAGCATCATGTCAACCTTGAATTCTGATACTGCCAATGGCTGTTTATTCAGACGTAAAGGCAATGGACAGTTCACTCACAAGGAACATAGAGTACAGCTAGTAGTTCAGAGGTTTCCCTTCAAGGACAAACATGCTGGAAAGTGAAACTGAATGTTTTCACCCTGCTTTGTTGACTGTGGACAAGACTATGAAAGTATTACACTGACGCTTGTCACCATTGGGCTCTGCACTGTTAACGTCCACATGGACTTTAATGTTCATTGTCATTACTTGATCCAGAAGCCATGTGTCATGTTAGTGTCCGTTTTGCATGCCGTCTCAAACACTGGGTCTTCTGCACTGAGGTACAAGATCTTAAGAGTCGTGTTTCCCTCTCCCTACCTTTTATTTGTCATTTGGATTGCTGGCTATGTGCCCCAGAAATGTTGCTGCTATTGTTAACATGGGTAGACATTCAGCAGGCAGAGGAGAGTGGGGAAGGGGATGTGGGAGACTGCTGTCAGTCAAACCAAAATTGTCAAAACTCTCCTGTACATGTTCGGTTTGTTGCCATGGGTATATGACCATCAGACATTCTGTTCATTAGTAATACTTCCAAGATTTCAAAAATCATGTGCAGATCTTTTCAGAATTAGGTTAAACGTGTATATAGACATATACAATAAATTCCTCTTTTTCTTATCTGTGACTTAACAACGGTGCCGTTCATTGAAGATGTTTTCATTGTCTCTCAACAGCTACCTCAGTTCTAGAAAAGTCACAAGTTGCATACAAAGATTACAAAAACATAAGGACTTTTTTGTGTGTGCAAACAAAGTTCTGTGGGCTCCCTTGGAGGACTGCCGTTTCCTGTTCTTGCGGTAATCGTATTCACTTCCTGTTTACTGCACCTGCACCATGTTGTGGTTGTTACCAGATTTATAGATAAAGCTCACAAATTTCAAGTTTTACCTCAACATCGGCTCATTTTTGAGTCATAACATACACCTGCATTACTTAAGCACCTATGTTACAGAAGTACTTGCCAATTTCCAAATATAACATGCTACTTTAGGTCAACTAGCTTAGAATGGGCCTGCCCATGATGTTCTGAGCGCCTCTCCTCTCGTCCCCTTACCCATTCTCTCCTGTCCTCTTTCTCTCCATGAGCTGTATGCCACCATTACGTGTCATTGTGTGGAATCTGAGTCAGATAAAGCTTATAGTTAGGGCTGGATCAGGTGACCCTGAGCCTTCCCTTAGTTATGCTGCCATAGGCCTAGGCTGCCAGGGGGCCCCATGATGCTCTGAGTTTCTCTCCTCCCCTCCCCTTTTCTGTCTATGCATCTATTTGCCAGCATTACATGTCACTATGTGTCACCTCTCTTCCATAGTGTGTCCTCTCTCTCCTCCTGTACCTTTCTGCAGGCAGCCCTGGCTCTGGAGCTCTATATTTCTGATGAGCAGCCACCAGCCACATCAACCTACTCAGTGATTGTTTTTTGTTGTCTTGTTGCTTCTCTTTTGTGTCTCTATCCACTCCAACCGGTCGAGGCAGAAAGCCGCCCACCAAGAGCCGGGGTCTGTCGGAGGTGTCTTCCACTAAAGGGAGTTTTTCCCTCTCTGCTGTCGCCAAGTGCTTACTCAAGGGGAATTTGTTGGATTTTTCCTCTGTAATAATAGTAAGGCCTAAACCTTGCTTTAAGTGTCCTGAGATGACTTTTGTTGTGATTTGGTGCTATACAAATAAAACTGAATTGTATTGAATTGAAGGATGCATTCACACATTGCCAAGTCTGTCTTAAAACAACAGGCTTTAAATGATCATTGCTCTTGTTCATACTGGCAGTTAGAGGAGTGCTCTCCATGCATTTCTTGCATAAAACATGGTCTCCCCAGGACTGTGCATTCTTGTTGCCCATCACAGCCTATAAGGAAGAGCTCTCTTAGTGGTCAGTGTAAACATGATTCCAGCAAATAAAGCCTGTTTCAATATTGACAGTACTACCCGTTGTAATACTGCATTGTGTTCACAGTCTTCACAGACTGTGAACCTCTCCTTTACGTATATGTCTGTCACTTTCAGCTGCTCCCATTAGGAGTCGTCACACCGACGACTCGCATGTTTAAGTTTGGCACGTGTTTTGCGCCGGATGCCCTTCCTAACAACCCTGAATTGAACCCGGGCCACAACGGTGAGCGCTGAATCCTAGCCACTAGTCCATCCCGCGTATTGACTTTGTTATGTTTTTTTTTTTTTTTTTTTTTCTTCCCACAGGCTTCTATTTTATTGTATCCATCTCCATGACAACCTGACCAAAGTTCATCTGCTAATGAATGCCAAGTAGCAGAAAGCTCCACAATAAATCAAGTGCAATTTAATTTTTACAAGTACTGTTTCAAAAAGCCAAGAATGATCTTTCAAGTTCAGCATCAATGCTGCTTAGAGTTAAGAAAAAAAAAACACATTTAAAATGCATTTTATTTTCCTTTACAAGAAACAAAAACAGACAAAAAATAAATGAAGGGAAAAGGGAGTGGGAAAGCTGTATATAAAGAGATGCAACCTCTGGCTTCCTGAAAAAAATATGTACAATTCAAAATAATATCCATACAAAACATGGCACATACAATAAAAAATGATATTTATTCATATTCCCTAAAAGTATCTCTGCTGTACAGATGCAATATCTTTTTAAAAAGTATTGAAGTAAAAAAAAAAAAAAAAAAAAAGTTAATTTGAGCAAACTTTATTAAATTATAATATTTGCAGAGAACTTAAGATTCAAAGAAGTTAAAAATTATTCAGGCTAAAATCCAGTGAATGGCATGTCTTGTCATGGTCTTCCCTTGAAATAGAAACATCCAAAAAAAACTCACTCCATTATACTATGAGTGCAATTCATTACCAGGTTAAGTATTGGATTAACTTTGAGTATTACATCATAACATACATTAGGCCAAGGGACCATTTCACAAGATTTACCAACACATTCACTTCTATAGGGAAGATATTAAAACGCAAAACACTAACAAGATTCTAGGGAATTCAAGATTTTCCATTCAAGAGTATATTAATCCAATTGTGATTAATTAAGGGACAGGTTTTGGTAATCAACAAGCAGTAGCATAAATAAAGAAAAATAAACACAAACAATATTACATAAATACAAATGCTATGCACCATTGTACTGCTTTATGCAAGAAGTGATTTTCATGTCTAATAAACGACCGTCCACATGGACCCAAACAGTTTTTCCATCCCCACGGCTTCTTGTCGTGACTGACTGGAGAAGACCACAGTTCTTCTCATACCTATGTTAACAAACTTGTCTCTGAGAGCTTATAGCAAAACACTAATAGAAAAAACAAGTAAATGCAAAACTCTGGTTCATATACATAAAGATATTAGTTTGCCATTTTACATATATTTATATTTATATACACCTTTATCTTTGTTAAAATGATATCCAGTGGTTGATACCCCTGCCCCCCCAATTTTATTTCTCTACACATTTGACTTTCTTGATTACAAAGGGGCTGGATAAACAGTTGCTGACCCCTAATGCATATACTATATATACAGTTTGTACAATGTTGCATTTTTAAATCATGTGAGGTCTTAGGTTAAGGGGAAGGAGGAAGTAGTATGGGAAGGTGGAGTTTTAGTAAAGCTCCCTTTAAAGACTTATTTCATTTATCTCACATAGAAATGAAAACAAATGCCCTTTTTCCCAATAAGTCTTTCCCTGCCATCAGTTCAGCCTCAAGAGGACAGTACCAGCACTAGAAAAGCACAAAACAGCGGGAAACAGAAACACTGCAGGCTGTACTCAGGCAGAGGAAGGCATACTACAGTAAAGTTTAACAACAGTCTACTAAATAATACACAGAGGAAGAGACATGATTCAAAGTTTATGGTTGAGTTGTGAACAGGCTGAGTTGCTGGCAAATAAAAAGCATTACATGGGACAGTAGTCATGCATTCACCTCCTGGTTTTCAAGTGGAACTTCTATGGATGAAGTGACAAGCAAATGTTAATTTTGAACCTGCAATCCTAGAGCCATTCACTCACACATTACTCATTTAAGCAACTTAAAAAAAGGTAGATATTATTGTGCTTTCACACAGCTAATAGCATAATTTTGAGAAGCATAAATAAAAAGTACAAAAAAAAGAAGCAGCTACATCAACATCTAGGATGATTTGGTGGTATACAGGACACCCCGCAAAACTTCTGATTGTGATTTTTTTATGCAACATCTTATCAAAACTGTCATATATTTCCTCTATATAAATAACTCATGAATAATTATGTTGGCTCATTACTGTAAATCATCATCAGCATAGAGTAGATAGAGCAAACCTGCTGCTTAAGATTCCCTGCTTGTCCGAAAAGGCTAAGCCCATAAAAACATTCCCCCCGTTCCACAGTAGCAGTTAACAGTTTTCATACAAAGCAGTCACTTCCCGCTAAATCAGTGAGGTAGACTGGGTCCAAATAACCCACCTTGGGACTCCACACAGTCAGAACATCTGGTTCCTCTGGAGCCACAGATCAATAGCATCTCAAATTTTACATTTACTTTACATCTTTTTTTTTTCTTTTTTAATTCTCCATCGATCATATGTAGTTCTTACACAGATCCACATCAAGATTGTCTAGCTAGCCAATATCCGTGTTGTCTTCATTAATGAGGGACGGGGAAAGTGCCTTTTCTGGGAGGTGAGGAGAGGTGTGGTCAGGTGGGACAGCAAATAGGTCCGACTTAAAAGATAAAAATGCATCATTAGTTCATTCTTAGTATTTTTAAATGGCTTTTGTTAGAGCTCCAGCAGAGCTCTGCACTACGAGTATTGATATCAGAGGGTCAGAATTATTTGGTAGATGTTGAGGATTGTTTTCCAGCCACTGCAAGCTTATTGAGAACAGTCAAATGGGGAGGAAGGGTTTTGACTGAGGAAAGGGTGGTTCACTAGTCCAAACGTGAAAGTTAGTCGCACCATCATCAAGCTGCTGTTGATGGAGGTGGCCGGATGCTTTTATTGATTAATGCTCTTCAAACCTTTGGCTACAGGTGTCAACACTTGAGTCTATTGATGATGGAGGCCAGCCTTCCTCCAAGTCTTTCAGAACAGCTTATGCACTGGCTATGTAGGATTCAGAGGCTTTGGCGCAAGAGTTTTCTGGCACCAGTGAGAGGGAAAATCTCAATCTTTCCTTCTACTCATTAGTTCATCCACTTTCTGCAATTCCAGGCTCCACAATGGCAAGGGATCTTGTGCTGATCGTCCTCAAAGTCAAACTGGTAGTCGTAGGTCAGCTGAAAAGAAGAAAAGTTAACATGCTAAGATTTAGAAATGAGTGGGAAAATTAAGGAGATAATGAATGAGTGAGCAGTGGCCACTTTTCTAATCACTGCACCTCTTCTCCCTTGGGGATCCTGCGGCTGGAAATGATGATAATCTTGTCTTCTTTGTCAAATGTTACAACTTCTGCAACACAGTTGGGGGCACAGGAATGGTTGACGTAGCTGGAAAAAGGATTAGAAAAAGGCCAGTTAAAACATACTAGACTCGAGGGTTTACTATGAGGCAACCAATAACAAAGCAACACTTACCGAGCTGGGCCACCTGTCAGAGTGGCATCAATCACCTGTTCATTGTTTATGCGGAACATGTAGATCCCACGGTTCTACGTTAGATTAAGAAAACAGAAGCAGCTTGATGCATACTTTAAGTAAAAATTACAATTTTTTTTTTTTGCAGACTCAAGGTTCTTCTTATGTTGTACTTAGTGTTGTCCAGTCTGCCAGCCAGCCTGAATAAATGCTTCCCCAGCCCAATTTTTTAGTATTTTCCCCCTTTTTGTGCATTTCCTATAGTTCAACATAATATAATGCTTTTGATGTACTTTTCATTCAAAGGCCAGTGTTTAATTGGCCATTGCGTACCTGTGACTCATAAATCTTCTCGCGACGATTGGCCACCTCGTTCCGTATGACAGTACCAATGTACTCAATGACCATGGTGTGCTTCTCCAAATCCTTGGCGGCATAGAGACCCAGGCCCTGAATGCGAGATCGTGCCAGATACACATTGTTCTTCCACTCAGTCTTCAGACGCCGATACTGGGAGGACTTGGAATGGACAAACTGCTTGCTATATGGCGTGTTGAGTTCTCCAGTGAAGGTACTCTGATAGGCCTTTGACATGCTGGTGCTATTTAGAGTGTGAGGCCTTGGGAAAAACAGAATTTTCAGGAAGCATTAAGAATTGAAAGGTTCTTTTGAAAAAACATCTACAGTTGTGAATGAAATAAAGATTTGGTCCTTAACATGGCACTGCATATTTGTTGTGATATATAGTAAAAAGATAACTGAAAATGAACTTGTGCCATTTTACTTCAGCAGATTAGTAATCACATGTGTTGCCTGGCAGACATCAAACTTTATAATTAATATAAAGTAATCAAAAGAATTGTTGATCATTTGCATTTATTTACTGATGTGGTTTAACTGCACAAAAGCATTGCTATGACAGTCAACAAGCATCTTTATCACACTTGAAATTTTGCTTGATAAAGCGCCTGCAGGAATATGCTGAGTGTTACTGTAAAGACACGCTTCCTTTTTGTTTTGAAATCATGCCTCTTTACCTCTTGCAGTGTGTAGGGACCTTGGGCTCAGAGCGAGCACAGCCAGTGGGATTGATCATGAGAGGAAGCTCCATCAGAGGGTGGCGGCCATATCGAAACAGATAGTTCTGGCAGTTCTCCACTCCAGGCAACTGAAAAAAGTAACAAATCATGCTAATCATGCACTTTTATGTAAAGCAGACCCTGTGTGGCTGTGTATCAGCCAGATTCTGGTCAAGTCTTCCATATATCATGTCTGCTTGGGATGTTTGGTTTAGGCTATAACAGGGGTTTTCAGTCTAACGCTGTGGGCTCACCCTCAGATAAAATCAAGTGTTGTCTTATAGAAGGCTTCAATTATAACTAGAAGACAAAGTAAATGGGACACAATGACAACTTCCTTCTGCTGCAGATTCTTACCGACTCAGTGATTCGCATGACAGCATGAACTGTGAGTCCATACATCTCCTCTCCCTTGATATGTTCAGT
>NW_018127886.1:2295855-2301637 GCF_001952655.1 Monopterus albus | reverse complement strand
TGGAACTCCCGGTCCCCAAACCCCAAAAAAAAAAAAAAAGTGAATAAGCTTTAGGTAGTGGTCAAAGAAATTATTTTAAGTGGAAAAGTGCAACACACACAAAGTCCTTATAGCAAAATGGGAACAGTACATAAGTTCTTACCATCTGGGGTAGTGTCACGGTACTGCAAATCCTCCATGCCATGCTCCAGAACACGCACCTCAAACAAGGGACGACCATCATCCTCGCTGATACGGCAGCGATAGCGACATCGCTTGTTGGGTACACGTGCACTCCAGTAAATGCGTGTGGCCTCATAGCCAACAGGGAATATGGCAGTGGGCGAGTGGAAGTTGGCCATCTGAGAAGGCAGCAGCTGGCCAACAGCATGAAAGATGAGACCACCAACACGGAACAGGTGGATGCGGTCACCTCGCTGCAAGATGCTGGCAATCTGCTTCACCTCATCACGCTCAATGTACACACGACGTAAAACAGCAAATGTGCTGAGTTCATCTTCACTGGGGCCCTTCAGCTTATGCTGGGTGCACAACATGGTCTTGTCCTTGAAGAACATGCAACGTGCCCGGATGGCACAAGCAAAGTGGTAGACATTTGGACAGCGCAATCTGTTGCAGCTGTTGGTGGCACCTGTTTTCTGGCAGTATGCACAAAGAGTCCGCAATCCACGGCGCAGGGCTACCTCCACATTGATAAGGGCACCCCCCTGTGTCTCATACACCTCTGTGGACCACAGGGCACAGTTAAGGTGGACCCAGAGGTCCACATCAATGTTCAGCAAACGAGCAGGCCCATCTGTAGCTCCATCACCCTCCTCATGGCAGAAACAGCATTTGCGTTTATCCCGAGGTAGCTTCTCTGGCCGAAGAGTAATGCGCAGGCGCTCCATCAGTTCAGACACCTCACGGCTGCTCTCTTTCTTAGACCCACCCTTACGTATTGAGATGACAATCTGAAGACGCTTCCAGCGAATCCCCTTCCATTTTTTCAGTTTGGGATGTACCACATCTTCATCAGGGGAGAAAGGCCTGCGCTGCTTTATAGCCTTAGGGGAAGACTCCATGGTGAACGGAGAATCTTTAGGAGGTTGAGCTGGATCCGTGGCTGAGTCCTCCTCCTTGGCAGCAGGATCCTGCTGCTCTTCGGTGGGAACAGTAGAATCAGGAACTGCAGAAGCAGTTGCTGGGTCAGTGGCTGACGCTGGAGCAGCAACTTGAGATTCTGTCTCATCAGTTGGTTGAGCAGCATCAATATGAGGACCAACATCCTGTTCAGGCTCATGCTTGATCTGAATACTGATGGGACTGGCGGGAGATGGAGATGGAGAATCAGATTTCTTGGAAGGTTCAGGTTCATTAGTTGGAACTGGGACAGATGGGGGAGGTTGTGGAGGAGATGGCGATGGGGGTGGCGATTCCTCCACTGGTATAACTGGAAGGTGGCGCACATCTAGATCATTTACATTGGTTGTGTAACAGTGCTGGACCGGTTTGTCTTCTTTTTCTGGGAATTCCTGGGGAAAAAAATACACATATGAGAGGTGCATCTTTCAGGAAATATATAATGCAATGCATATGATCAAAAATAATTCACAGTTCTCAAGAGGCCTATCATAACTGACCTGTTTAATAAGGGCCAGAATGTCCACTTGCTTTTTCAAAGTACAGCCTGGTAGAGAGACATCAAATTGCCTTAGCCACTCATCCTGACTGGGTGAAGCGCTGTCCTTTGTACACAAAGCTCCTGGAAAACATGACCACCTTAGTCATAATTTATAGATTAATAAAAATGCATTCATGTTTGAGATAAAGGTAAGTATACAAGTGTGTCCCTAGCAGTGCAGTCAATACATAGAGAAACTTTTGAACATCAAATCTGCTTAACACGCATCCTCAAGCTACAAGCCAGGGGCTGGAATCACAAGAAGCCAAAAAGCACAAGACTAAGACATTTTGTTTCCTTTAATAGATATTTTAAATTAAGCAGATGATTAATGACACTTGTCACATATGTTGAAGTGAATCTGTGTCGAGACAGTTCTGATGTCACAACCTGTATCATAAGCTTCCTAACCCAGTGAGACAACAGGACAAATTGAATGAGCAAAACCATCAATAAAATGTGTACCTGACTGGTCAGGTCCTTTCCCAAGTCCATCCACTCCCGGCACATCAGGGTTTTGGGGAGGGGAAGTCACCTCATAAGAACTTGGCATCCTAATGTTAAGCAACTGGGCCATTGCCATCATTACATGGTTCAGTTTCTGGAAAAAAAAGTTTGTTTTTTTTTCACATTTTTGTAAACTATGCATAAAGATTAACAGAGATTAAACAGGGTGCAGCGATATCATGGCATAGTACCTTGGCTGCAGCAGAAGACAACATGAAGGTAACAGACACTTCGTTGCTTTTGGCCTTGTCCCAGTGGTTGGTTGTGGAAACTACTTTGCTATCAGCTGCTTCAAATGGTTTGTTTTCTGGGAATGCTACAAGTAGAACGTGTATATATCCATCTTTAATGAATTTGCATTTCAAGCTTGCGTTGTAGCAATATAAACTGATTTGATGATAATAGTGACAAACAGACTTTAGTAGCGTGATGCAAAATATTCTCAGTGTATATCTCCATAACATGCTGATGTATACAATGTAATATTGCAACATTTACCTGGGATGGCAGTGCGAGGTATGAGGGGGATGATGGGGGATATTGCTCTTTCTGACTCCTCTTTAGGTTCCCGTAGGTGAGGGAAACGTGGTGTTTCATCTCCTACATTGCTCTCAGGGGATGATGCTGGAATGATGCTCTCTGGCGATTCCTCATCATCACTCTCCATCCTGTTAAAAAAAAGATATTCCTATTGCTTATAGCTACTCAACAACAAGAAATCAATGTATTCTCTTTGACAAACAACTCAAGACAACTGTCCTACTGTACCTGATGTCTTCATTTTGGTTGTGTGGTGGGGTGGGGAGTGCTGCTAGAATGTCTACACTCTTTACCTCTTCTGTGACAGACTCTGCAAGGAAATGTATAGAGAAGTCAGAACCAAATAGGTATAGATCAGCAAATAAACAAAATAAGAAAATGAAAAATAGTTCATAGTTTACCCATGGGCTCTTCTGCTGGCTCTGTGTCTTTCTGACCTTCAGATAGCTCCTCCCCAGGAGTCACTCCATTCAGCAGCTTGTGCTGTACCGAAGGTGGAGGAGTAGGTGGCAGGGAGGATGGTGGAGTTGGTGGATTGCTGAGGTTACTCTGTAAAGCCATAAGAAATATGCTCTTAAATCAACGTAATGTTTTGATCAACAACCAAATTTCACAGCCTGGAACAGTTAACCACTTGTACATGTTGCAGCTTAGTTATACCTTAGTGAGTAACTGAGAATAGTAGTCTGGAATATTGTCCAGCACTGCATTTCCAAAAGATCCTTTGAGCTGGGCTTTGCCACTGGCCGGGCTGCTTCCAAAAGGGGAAAATAGATCCAGACTGGCAGTGATAGAAGGCTCCATCAGGGGTAGCAGGGAGAGACCCTGGGAGGACAAATGTCTGTTAGTCTACATGACAAAGAACTACTCTTTAAAACATCACTAGCAAGATAAGCAAAATAAAAGGTGCAACCCCCCTAAATAGCCTAAAAAAAGAAATTCTTTTTTCATCCATTTACCTGTTTGAGTTGTTTTATCAGGGCTTCAGCACTTTTCCCAACTTCTTCCTTCTTATTCTTCTTCCGTGCATTAGGACCTCGGTCTCCAGTTGCCTTATTAGTTCGCTTTGGCTTTTGTACAGGAGGTCTTTTTGTTATAGACTGCAAATCCTGTAAGGGCCAAGCAAATAAATTAGATATTTCCCACAAACAGCAGCATGAGCACAAAAATGAATGAATGCACTGAAGAAAACATACCTCCATATTTTGTGGAGTCCCTTGAAGTTTTTGCTCTAACATTGCCAGTTTACTGTTGATGTGGCCATTGATCTCATTGTGTATACCTTCAGAAGGCCTCTGAGCACCAAGGTTCTTGGTTCTTAGGAGTTTCTGTAGTAGTTGCTGCCCAGTCTCAGATCTAGGGCCTTGAGTCCCAGGGTCTCCAGCCATGACAGAGCTAATATGGTTCGCAGAAGTAACCATCTCACCTGTTGCTTCTCGCTTTATACCCCCAGAATGAGCCTCTGCACCATCACAATGAACCTCCCTTGGTTCCTGTTTAATGTTTTGTACAGTTATCTTGCATAGTTCCCCTTCTTTAGGGATAGGTTGTGTGTGAGGAGTATGGATCTCTCTAATCTCCTGTGACTGAACAGAACTGCCTTTTTGTGGTCCATTAGGAATAAGCAAGGTTGTCTGAGATGTTTCATTGCATATGGCTGATATCTGAGTTTCTGTTTTGAGACCTGGGCAATCAAGTGGACTCTTGGCTCCAGGTGACCTGAGTGGAGATGCCTTAACTTGGCTGTATGGACTCCCCCTTCCAGCCCTATTGTCAGCTATAGATGGTGAGGAGACATGGGATGAATGGGGTGAAGCTGGGTGTGCTGGACTCATGCCGAAGGGACCTCTTGGAGAATATGCATGGGATGGAGAGCCCTGCATGCGGCCTGCTGCAGCTGCCGTAAGTACTTGTTGTTGGTTCTGGTTTGGAGTGGGTGGACGCATAGCCATAGCTTGATTAAAAGTATGCCGCTGTGGGTCCCCAGGAGAGTTAGGTAACGGTTGACGTGGCGATGTAGGTCTTACCATACGGCCCTGATCCATGGAGCGTGGCACTGGTACCTGGGCTCTCATAATATGTTGCTGCTGACTCATCTCCCCAACTTGAGTCTGTTGCTGCCCAGGAACCATCATCCCTTGCTGTATCTGAGGTGCAACACCAAGTTGTTGCCCCACCATGCCTGATTGCTGCTGAGTGCCCCCATATGGCATCTGCTGCCCAACCTGTGGTACCTGTCCAGGTGGCATGTGAGGCCTTACCTGACTTTGTTGGCCTTGACCCATTGACATCCGTAGCATCTGTCCCTGTTGGAGCTGTCTCTGTGCAATCATGGCTTGGATGTGCTGTATCTGCTGGTTTGGGGGAAGATTGCGAAGCTGAGGATTCTGAGCAATAATAGCCTGGATGTTGATTGAGGTACGGATCTGTCCAAGTGGAACCCCAGGCCTCTGTCCCATCATTCCTTGCTGCGGAGCTCTCATTATGCCCATCATGGCCTGTTGCTTTTGCTGCTGAGCCATAAGGGCTTGCTGTTGTAGACTTTGGCCCATGACAACAGGCTGTGGCTGACCAGGATGGCTCTGGCCTACAATCTGCTGCTGGGTGCTGGGATCCTGTGACTGCTGCATGGCATTTTGCACTTTTTGCTGATGTTGCTGATGACATAAAAAATCGGCCGGTTTCTCCTCCTCTTTAATAGTCATCAAATTAGGCCTGTCAACACCGAGGGGACTTTGCCTCTGGAAAGTGAGAGGAAGTTGTGACTGCTGTTGCTGAAGCACACTACTTTGGTGGTTTCCACCCAAGCCTGTTTGTTGCTCAGGCACTGACTGAGGATTTGATTGTTGCTGCTGGGCCACATAAACCTGGCTTTGATGCTGTTGCTGCTGTCGTCCCAAATCAGTTTGATGGTCATTTGCAGAGCCTAAGTGGGGCATCTGATTGGGAGTAGAGGATCCACTCTGATGTGGTGGTGTTCTTGAGTCAGGGCTCAGGATACCACCCTCTTTGGGGCCTATGTTTTTGCTGTCAGTAGCTCCCTTTTGCTGGGACGTTAACTTTTCGTCCGTC
>NW_018127886.1:2292953-2295731 GCF_001952655.1 Monopterus albus | reverse complement strand
TGGATTGGGAGAGCCCTCCTTGCTCTTGGCTGGACTGACTGATCAGCTGCGTTGGTTGTCTTTGCTGTGTTATCTGCTGCTGCTGAAGGTGGGCCATATTCTTTGCAACATTCTGCTGCTGCTGTTGCTGCTGCTGAGATGCAAGCATGCGTTGGGTCAGAATGTTCTGTTGCTGTGCAGTCAATTGGGTCTGTGGACCCCTAAGGACAGGGTGACCTGCAGAACCAACTATTCCCTGCTGACCCATCATCAGCTGAGGTCTCTGTTGCTGTGATGGTGCAATTAACTGGTTCCCCATAATCCCTGGTTGAGCTGTCATCATGGTTTGAGCACTGTTAATGGGCTGGCCTCCTACAAGGTTCTGTGGTGGTGGAGCTGCCGACTGGCCTCCAACCATTCCTTGTGGAACCTGCACCATGCTCTGTTGACTGGCCTGGTTTGCTAGCATTCCCTGCTGAGTATTTGCTTGCTGTTGGGCCATAAGTGGGTTTCCCATCAGCGGCTGAGCAATTAAGCCAGACTGTTGATTTGGGTGTGGCATTGGTTGTTGGCTGATCATCACCTGCTGTTGCTGTTGCTGGAGCTTTGCCATCTGCATCCTATGTTGAAGCTGTCTTTCTTGGAGAAGCCTGGGGTCTGAAACTTGCATTCCAGGTCCCTGGGGGAAGAATCCTGTTGGAGCCACAGAAGGACCTGGGGCCCTGGCACCATTGGCTCCGAGAGCTGCAGGAAGCTGGGGTTGTGCTCCTCCCATAAAAGGCTGCCCTTGGGGCATCCTGACAGGCATCATGCCAGGGTTTTGACCCATTACTTGTGTTCCCTGTTGGCCCATCATCACCTGGCCAGGCACCTTGGGAAACATGTGAGGGGGTGCTCCTTGTGCAGAATGACCTGTGGTAAGAAGACCTGAGCCTTGCTGATGTTGTTGCTGCTTGCTTCTGTACTCTGCAATAAGATTGGTGTGTTCCTTCTGCTGCTTGCGTACCTAGAACAAAATAATTAAGACTATGAATTTGCATATCAAGACTCCAAATGCTTTTACTGTGAACAAGTTGATAAACTTGTAATAAGGGTTGTCATAGAGATGCACAGATTGCAATTATCTTGACAGATTCAATTTCAAACTTTTTCTAAGTCTGACCTGCCGATTCCAATTTTCTTTCTAAAGGGCACCAAAGCTCATCATGTGACACGCATCACATGACTCCTGTAACACATCTGGAGCAGTGCAAATTCAGTGCAGGACTAGCGAAATGGGTGAGTACTTCATTATTTTACATGCATTTTGATGCATGTCAACACAAAGAAAATAAGACTATAGCATATCCAGAAGTGCTGACATGATGACGTGTGTCAGTTCACTGCTGGTGTGCGGGCTTTCATTGAAAATAATGAGTGCAGGTGTTTTGGTCTGTGCCATTGTGTGTGTGATGTGGACAATCATGTGTATAAAAATGACCAACACAGAAACAAATATCTCAGAGTGATCAGCCAGTAACGGCTGATAAAGCTAAACACGAGCCAATTCCGATGTCCAGCCAATTGATCTGAGCATCTCTAGTTTAAACTGTCTTAAAAAGCTACACACCTGATCAAGCTGTTTCTGAATTTTGCTCTGCTCTTCTGTAATCAACCTGAGCTTCTCTGCCTCAACAAACTCCCTTCCAGCTTTCTTAGCAGTACGTTGCTTAGCACACAATGCCTTGCGTGATTTGCGATGAACTCCAATCTGTTCCTCCAAAAATTTCAATTGCATTTGAAGTAACTGCTGGGTATGAAGAAGCCATTCTTCATATTGGTGCTGTTCTGCATCATCTATAACAGAAAAGAATAAATTCAGACATCTGTGTAAGAGTATGGGATAGCTATATATCATCTTTCCAAAATCCAAAGAGTATTGTTAGAACATACTGATGATTCCTTGCACAAACTGGGGAGGGTTAGGTCTTGACTGGATGGGATCACTTGTTTCTCCATCCTAAACACAATAAGAAAGCATTTAAATTCAATGAAATGGGCAAGCTTTAAAATGTAATTAAATCAATCACAAAAGCAAAATGAGTACCTTTGAAGGTCCAGATGTAAGCTGACCTGGATCTGTGCCCGGGCCAGAGGCCAGCCTCTGAGCAAGCAGGGAGACTTGTTGCCTGAAGAGAAAGCAAAACATCAGGCTTATAACTATACTAAGATATCCTTAAAAATTGTGCAAAAATTCAGAAATTACCATGGTGTTACCTTTACCACAATGGATTGCTTGTGAAGACATCTGACAGCTAGTTAAACTCTGGCACTGCCTTTACAGCATATGGCCTGCACTATAAAATAATTCTTAACAACAGCAAGCAGTTGTGGCAGTGAGACCACATATCCTGTAGTTGAGGTGTTTAGTACATGTATGAGACAATATAACACCAACATTTTAAGGTGAATAAACTACTACTGAATCACCACTTAAGTAGTGGGGTTCCACTTAGTAGTGACTGAGAGCACTGTTGTAAGCTTAGCTGTAATGCACTGCATGTTACTTCCTTGTTAAGGGCTTATTAAAAGGACAAAAAAAAAACACAATCATAACACAAATGAGTGGCTGCTGAGCTATACTGAGCATAATTAAAAGAACACCAATAAGGGTTTTTCAAGTCTCTAATTTAGGCAAAGGTGATGCCCTTATTTGTGCTCTAGTGAACCTTTATTTGTAATTGAAAAAAATAAATATAAGCGAGATATAAGCATATGCACAAGGCACCACTTCTCTGCCTATCAATTTCAGCAAAGCAA
>NW_018127886.1:2291197-2292879 GCF_001952655.1 Monopterus albus | reverse complement strand
TTTTCTTTTACACTGATATAGCATCTTATTCATTTGCAAGTATGATATTTTCAATTATTGAGCTCCTTTTAGTCTCTACCAACTGTTTAGGGAAATATCTGGTAAATGCTCCACTGAGTTCACTAGCTGGTAGCTGACTTTGTCTGTGGGCCATTTCATGCTGAGCAGATACTGAAATAATCATAATGTTAAAGTTATCCATATCTGGTAGATGGCATTTATCATTTTTATTCATCCCTTGCAATACTCTGCACATACTGTGATAGGACAGTTTTCTTCTTTATTTTTATTTAGTCTTTCTTGGGAGGCTTTCATATCTTTTTAAATAGTGCCGGTCTAGTGCTTGCTGTTGTTGTGCTGTCCATCTGACCTGTCGCTGCTGCACTAGCTGGCTCTCCC
The DNA here is from genome assembly GCF_001952655.1 of Monopterus albus. Classification (NCBI taxonomy): domain Eukaryota; kingdom Metazoa; phylum Chordata; class Actinopteri; order Synbranchiformes; family Synbranchidae; genus Monopterus; species Monopterus albus. The sequence continues at coordinate 2,292,480 of NW_018127886.1, read as the reverse complement.
ACAGCAGCATGTTGGCCGCTGTCCTCCTCTCATACATCTCTCTCTTCAGCTATTTCTTCCTGACCCTCTCTTGCTGCTTTAGCAGCACTGGCTGGAGCCTGGAAATATTTAAAATGAATTAATTGGATAGCTAATCACATTGGTCAGACTGTTCAGCTTTTCCATGTGCGTTTGTCAGTATTACCCTGGACTGGGGGAGCAAACATTCAGTGTCAGAGTTTAAGAATTAGGAATCACTTTATTAACTGGCAGGGCAGTCGATATTACTGTACATTCATGCTACATACAGCATGCTAACTCCTTGGCAACAGCTGCGTTCTAACATTAGCTTACCTAGCCTTACTAGCTTGCTAATTTAATAGAAGAGCTGGATCTCTGTAATTGAAAGTTTTGTTTCAAAAAAGCAGACATGGAGAGGAACAGCTGTTCACAGATGGTCCAAAGTCTCTGTGTGTGTGTGTGTGTGTGTGTGAGAGAGAGAGGGGCATAATGATGAAATTGTTCTCCAGTTAACTGATCACCGATAGCGTCAATCTCAGACATAAAAACATTTATAATAAAAATGGGTGGAACATTCCCACCAACCTCTAAAATGTGACAAGCTGATCTTATTAGTAGTACAGTTATCATTGTTATTGGTAATTTTTTTTTTCCCCTCCTTTTCCCTTTCTTGCATTTCATAGACTGCATAAGTTAGAAATACCCACACTTCACACACTACAATCTTGTAAAACACTCTATACACTTTTGTAATGTCATGTATCTGTTGTCTTGTCCCCCATGTTCAGTACTGTTTTGTTGATTTGTTACTTTTTTTTTTGTTATTGAAACAAAGAAAAATGGGTGGCCGACTATACTTGGGCTGCCATTATTATATCTAGAAAGCCTACCTAAGTAAAGTCTATGTGTGGGAAAAACTGTTTTGTATAGATATCAAACATGAAAAACAGGTGAACAGAAATAAGAAAGGAAAAGATGTCTAAGGCTACACAGCACAAAGTACCTGTGGGAACCTGGGGGAACAACCATTGGTTCCTGTGCCAATACTTTCTTGATACCCTTAAGTGCCACCATCTTTGCCTTGGCAATGGGATCCATGATGTCATCAGCAGCAAATTTGTCTAAATCTACAATAAAAATATAAGGCAATATCTGTTGATATAGTATGAAAAACATCATTGCATAGTGTAAAGAGAGCGATAAGCCATGGTACTCAACCTTTATCGGGGAAGAAATTGTTGGCCAGAGGTGACTGTTTAACCAATGGCTAATGCCGCTGCTGC
>NW_018127886.1:2287826-2291111 GCF_001952655.1 Monopterus albus | reverse complement strand
TCAGTTGATGACTGAGACCTGTATGGATCCCTGGCTGCCCCATCCTTACCATGGCTTGCTGCTGGGCAATGTTAATGTGAGGTGGAGGTGCAGGTGCCAGTCCAGCTCCCACAAGTTTTTGCTGTGGCTGCAACATAGGAGGAGCATGGGGTACCATCCCTGGCTGCGCAATCATTCCTTGGAGTGGCGGACGATGGTGGTGTGACAACATTATCTGTCCAGGTGCCTGTGGATTTGCCTGCTGACTTGGGAGGCAAGGAAAATGAGGTGCCACGCCTCCCGGGTGGAGGGAACCGAGCTGTTGCTGCTGCTGTTGCTTTTGTTGTTCTTTTTTCTCATGTTCCAACAGATCTTGTATTAGAAGAGGGAGTTCACCATCTAAAGAACTCTCTACCTTTGCCAAATCTACAGCAGGGGAGTGCTGTTCCCCTACATCAGGCAGACCCAGCAGATCATCACCAGCAGTTGGAGGAAACTGCAGTGCATCAGCTTGGCTTGGCAAGGGGTATGGAAGGCCTCCTAATCGAACAGAACGGAGTGAAGCTGACTGGTTTTCTGTTTGTGCAGGCTTCGCTGATGGTGTGGTCCCACCAAGAAGCACTGACACAGCCTCTCCCATTTCATCTTTCACTGCTGTCTGTCCTGGCTGCAGCTGAGGAGTTAGACCTCTGTTTTCTACTTTAACTTTTGACATATCAGCAGTTTCTGCAGAGGGTGGTAGTTGGGCAGCAGACTGCCCTGCAATGGTAGGGGCTACTGTGAGAGACCTCTGCCCTGGTTCCACTTTGGCCTTGTCTTCCACTTTAACAAGCACAGATCTATTAGAAGATGAAGGTGCTTCACTTTCAGCCTCCACCAACCGGAGCTGGTCTGAGAAGACATCTTTAGGGTCTCCTTGGTCCAGTGCGGGGTCTGTGTAAGCCAACAGGTCAAACTCATCACTGATGAGCAAGTCATCTAGATGAGGATCATTGGTTTCAAGGTTGTCTAGGTTCCCCAGGTCATCATCTCCTTTGTCTGGGTCTAAATCTAGAGCCAAATCATCCTCATCCTCCACACCTTCATCCCCTGGGGCATCCCCAAGCCCCTCAAGATTAGGCTCTGGCAGTTCCTCACTGTTTTCCACTGTGGTAAGCTGAGGCTCTGTGACTAAGCTTGATTGTGGAAGCTGATGCTGTTCAGTGCTAGATGTGTTGGGAGTAGAAGTACACATCTGAGGCTGCAGGTGGCGCTGTTGTCGTACAGGGCCTGTGGACTGCTGAGGCAGTAAAACTGACAGTCCACCCTGCTGCAACCCTGGCTGCGAGTCACCGTCCCCTTCTGTTTGAATGCAATTAGCTTGAGCTATGGGATGTTGGTCAATATAGGGTGCTGCCATCTCTTGCTGAGGGACAAAGAGACGTGGTCTGGGCTGAGGTCCACGGGGCATAAACTGGGGTCGTAGGGGTAGCCTCTGTGAGTTGTGCCTCAATTCAATAAACTGTGGTGGGGGACCCTGACCCATTGGCTGCACGGTCTCTCCTCCATGTCCTGGTATGATGGTGTGAGAGTTACCCATGGTCTCCATTCCCTGGATGTTAACAGCGGGGTTGAGATTGTGCCTTATGCCAATAGCCTCCATACCAGGCTGGGGGAACCTCCGCGGACCTGGAGCTTGGCCCTGCCACTGAGGAGGGAATGGTGTACGGGCAAACATGGCCTGAGGTCCGGTGGGTCCTGGTGGTCTGATGGATAGAGATATCCAATAGAAATATTTTAATATACACCCTGTTTAGTGTATTACAGATTTCTGAAGATGGGAAGTCTGGGGCAAATTTAGAGAGCTAATTATTTCACTGGGTCTAAACAATTATTGCTGTGACAAATCTGTGCTGCTGGCCACATTTTCTCCCCAAAACAGCTGCAGTAATATTACAATTTAGTGCTGTTTTAATTTGAGTAAGTATATAGCTACTGACATGTTATAATTTTAACTAACCCAAAAGACCACATCCTGAAATGTACTGCATTACCGTTATTCAAACAGTGGGGACATTTTCTAACTGTGGCAGAGGAACCAAATCTTCTTATTTAACACCAATTGTAAATGCTTACCTTAGTGCATGAGGATCCATGATGGTAGAGGTTCCTGTAGGTGGTGGGTGAATGTGCTTGTCCTCCATGCCACCAACAGCCATTGGCATCTTCCCTGCCACAGGAGCCTGAGCTCCAGAAGCAGGAGCAGTAGCAGCAACACGACCCTAATGAAAATAAAAGCAAATGTACCATTTTTGCCACTTCTAATATATAGAATGTTGTCGACATTCTGCTCAAGGCACATACCTGTGGATAAGGTGGTGGTGCTCTGTGGGGCTTGTCTTGTTGAAAGGTTCCCATCTCTCCTCCAGACCAGCCAGGAGAAGCACTGCCTGTGGTAGTAACAGCAGTAGACTCCTTTTCTTGTCTAACAGAATTTCTCTGCATTTGTTGTCTGATTAAAAATTCCCTCAGTCTCTGGCGCTAAAAAGCAAAACAAACAAACAAAAAATAATAAGCACTGATTAACAAAACATCTAGGAGGTACATAGAATACCTGTTCAGTGGCTAATATTGTGATACCTGTCTGTGCTTCTCCAGCTCAGAGGGGCCAAGACCCACTAATGCAGGGTCATGCACTGCCGACATGTCAGGCACTTCTGATGGGCCTGAAAAAGATGGCTGATGTGGAGTGTCTGGAGGGTGGAGAACTGGTTCTTGAGATCCAGTAGGAGGTGGCACCTTGGAGTTGAAGCTATCTGCTCCTGTAGCCTGCTGAGTTTGTGGTTGTTGTTGATGAAGTTGACCCTGTACCATCTGACTCTGCTGTTGTGTTATTTGGAAGCCTACCATGCTGGGGCTGCAGTTGAAATTATGGGCTGCTGACATTTTACCAGAAACAGGATCCCCTGTGGAACTGTTAGTGGGATGGGGTGGAGGTGGCGGGTTAGAATGAGGTGAGCTTTTGTAACTTGCTGTTCCCTCTGAGGCAACAGAGGGTGGACGAGAGGGTTTGTGGATGGTAGCAAAAGGGTCTCTAGATTGTGGCCTTGAAGGTGGCTGAGAACAAGGATCTGGGGATTGGAAACGAGGAGTAGCAGGAGACTGAACAGAATAAGCATCATTGGAGAGGCCACCAGGAGTGTGGGGAGACTGAGAACTGCTTTGGGACTGTGGGCTGGAGGGCACTCTAGAGCATAAGTCCTGTTGAGCTACAGGGTGTCTCTGGGGTCCAAGAGAACAACTGTCGCCCGACTGTGGCCTGGAAGT
>NW_018127886.1:2284046-2287775 GCF_001952655.1 Monopterus albus | reverse complement strand
GGTGGCTAGGGGAAGCTCCAGGATGAAGTGCCACACCCTCCCCTTGGTGCATTCGTGGCGTCATAGGTGCCTTGAACAAAACATTTCCAGACTCTAGCATGCCAGCAGGGGAGCCAGCTGATAGGTCATGTCTTCCAATTGCAGAGGAGCGTGGAGAAGGTACACTCATATCAGCCCTGTGCTGTGCTATGCCCACAGGTGAGGAAGCCACTGCAGAGGGTGATGGGGAAGACCCATACTCTGGCCGACCTATTGCTTGCTGGGTTCTGAAACTGTCTCCATAGGGGGTATTGTGGGGTGGGGAGAAGATGGATGACTCCCCAGGCCCAGTGACTCTTGAATGAGGGCTTTCTGGAGGTCCTAGAGACTCCTGTGAGCCTTGCTGGGATTGTGGTAGATGACCCTGTTGCTGCTGCAGCTGTGACCTGAAGTAAGGGTCAACCTGCTGAGCCCGTCTTGGGGTTCCAGGAGTTCCTGGTTGCATGTCAAAAGGGCCAAGACTGGCTGGCTGTCCCTGAGGAGGACCCTGTGAGCCAGAACCAGAATAACCTGAGGAAGAAGCCTGTAAGGGGCTGGCCCCAGCATGGGAGAAAGGTGTTGTTGGGTGAGAGTGAGAATGAGGTGACTGACAAGGAAGCTTGGACAAGGGATCGGTCCGAATTTCAGCTGACCCTGGGGTCTTAACAGGTCCATCTGAGAAAAAGACAGAGGATGATCCTGAATCTGGAGGGAAGGGAAATGGGCTTCCTGCAGAGCTGGGCTGGGAAGAGAGTGATGTAGAGCCTGAAGGTGGGGGGATCTGGAGATGCAAACTGGGCCGTTCTCCCTTCACACGCACTGGCTCTGTTTTGACCGGCCTGCACACCTGACTCTCTGCCTGCTGTGAGAAAAGAATACAGTGGAAACATGAACAATCTGAACTATAAATCTAATGATACTAAATCTTTCATTCATCTTGACAACAGAAAAGGATGCTGACACTTCAACCCACCTTCTGTGCCTTGTTGATCCTCTGAGCTGCTCGGTTGTCTTTGGCCTTTTGCTACAGAAACAAAATTAGATGTTAAAATAAAAAAAAAAATTCTAAGAAAAAATTCTGCTAACAAAAATATTAATAGATTTGTTTAATTACAATAACATCACACATTGTGAAGGCTGAATAAAAAAAATCCCATTGCCCAATCTTTTAGCGGGGTTGTAATGAGTAGTACGAGTAACATATCAAATACTTCATACCGAGTAATTTCTTGCATTTCTATGTTTTGCAACTTTTGCCTCTAGGCTGTCACAGAAGTGAGGGTATTACAAGGCACTAAGGTGAACATGACCAAGCATAGAATAAGAGGAACCTGGCACCACTGGCTACATTTTAGACATCTGTGTTACACCAAAACTATAGGAAACAGTTGTTCAGTTTATTAAAAAAAAAAAAAAAAAAAAACAAATATGGAACCTTGTCAGCAGCGGACACCTTCCTCCAGATCTTCATTATTTGTTTACAGCGACTAGCCCAGTCTGTAACAGAAAAAATATTTAACAGCTGGTCAACATCTTAGAGAAAAATAAACTTTACTCTGAAAAGTTATCACTGTTTAAACTAACAATAGGTTGTACACTCACCTGGGTAGTCCTGTTTTAGAGTGGGAAAGTTAGTGTTGGCATAAAGAACAGGGGAAATTGTTGAAAGTTCTCCCAGCTCCTCATCTTTCTCCCAGCGCTGAAGACTGCGCTGGTTGTAGGACAGACCATCACCCTCTGCCTCAGTAGGCGTTGGCGGGGAGGAGGGGGTTGCTGGGGTGGAGGGAGTAGCCCAGGGACTCTCCTCCCCCCCATCTGGACTGAACAGCCCTCCTCTGTCTCTGTACAACAAATGAGAGGGTACTGGTTTTATATAGAATAAAGGAGTTACATATGTCAACATCAGTCTAATTAAAGTTGGAATTATGCATAACTTCTACACCATGATCTACAGGACTGGTTGTAGCAGAACTACATATTACAGACTCAGTACTGATCCTACCGCATGTCAAAGAACGGAGACTGAGGGAGGCCAGGAAAGGCATCCATCATTCCAGCTGAGGGCAAGGACCCTACAAGACATTTTCCATGTTTGAATTGCAAGCCCAGCTTCATTTAAGCCTTAGCTGCATACCTATTCCTTACAAAATCCTCAATTATAAAAACATGTTTTTAAATACTAGAAAGGCTTTAATATGATCATCTGCAATCATCCCTTGTACACACCTGAGAGGAGAGCTCTCTGTGGCAGAGCACTTTGAATGGTTTCTCCCTTATTGCCCTCCATGATGGGCTTCATACCCCCCATTGAGGAGTCTGAAACTCCTAGAACCTTCCTGAAGAACTGCTCAGAGTCCTGACTCTCCAGTCCATGTGGAAGACCTGTCACACAAATACAACAGGCGGAATGTTAACATCAGATACTTCACTTTTTCCTAAGTTCGAGTTGCATACTGTGTATACGACAGTAACCCCCAAGGGATTACCTTCACGTTTTTCTGTATCAGTGTCATGAGGATCATTTGATGCCTGGTCCTTCGGTGATGAGGATGGTGCAGAAACTCCTAAAATGTATAATTTTAAACCAAACTGGAATTACCTCAAGACCATAACAATACAGTGGTGGCAACAGTGTCCAAACAGACACTTACCTGCACCTTCTCCCTGAGCCTGGCTGGCCTCACCCCCTTCCTGCTTATTATTTTCTACGGCACAATCCCTGGCCTCAGCTAGTAAGAAAAGCACAAAGGTCACACACCCCACATTGACCAGAGTTTTCATGTGTCACAGGTGAAGTTTGCGTTCTTACTCTCAGAGGAAGTACTTTTGCACCCTGACGGTGTTGGTAATGAAGGTCGGACAAGGCACGTACTTGACCGTTGCCCTTGGGGTATCATCACAGCTTTCTTACTCAAATCTATCAGTGTCTTCCCAAAGAAAGCCTCCTGTAGCAAATTATACACATTTAAGGAATTAACTTTATAAAACAATATACTATATATTTTCAAACTGTTTAAAGCAAGGGACATAGAGAGATAACAAACCTGAAGATAAGTTGGAAACATGTCCTCAAGTTTGCTCTTCTTCCGACCTCGTCGTTTCTTGGCCTGTTCCTCGCCCTCCACTGGTTTAGGATCCATTATGTTATCTGTGTCTGGGTGGGGTCCTACGAATACACAGCCATCTTCAGTTTCCCAAATTCAAAATATCCACAAAAAACAAATTCAGTTGCACTGCCATTAAAAACAGAGGGATGATGCTCTCATCATTCAGACCAAAGACAGCATAAAAAAAATGAACAGGTTTAATTGGTTTGGGCACGTTTTTCGAACATGTTTCAGCACCTTGGCAGATGATGTGACATCCCATTGACCAAATCCCCCTTTATCCCTCTGTCAGTTCAGTGATTTTTTTTTTTTTTTTTTCTCACACTCTCTTTATGTTGGCACCTGTGATGTGTCAACACAATGGGTTTGTTCAAATTAATGAGTGGGATCAGTTTTTCATGCAAGGCTAATGTCAGTTTGACTGTGGCCATGGAAATGAGAAATAATAAGCAGAGGGTCCCACCTTCAGCAGTTGGAAATAGCTAATTTCATATGTCAAAACCTTTCCAAGGCCAGTGAATCACCAGTGCATTTTGACACAATTTTTATTTTTAAACCAAAAATATGAGAATTGTAGAATCATTATTATAAAATGAAGTTCAGC
>NW_018127886.1:2274112-2284010 GCF_001952655.1 Monopterus albus | reverse complement strand
CTATTGGTTGCCCATGTAACATAGTCTCTCCAGCCAGCTGGGCAAAAAATTCTTTCTTCATTCTTGTGTGACACTTCCTTTGTCTCACCATGAAGCCTCCAATTCCTAGTATAAATAATAATTAAGATTTTATGAATGAGCAGATATATATGGATGTTAGAAGTTGTTTTGTGATATTTAGAATAGCTTACCAGGCCTGTAAGGTTTTCGCTTTCTTTTTTTGCCATCATCTGTCTCCTCTGCTCCCCCTTTGAGACCTTCACAGTCAGCCATGCCTTCGGTGCCTCCTTCTGCACCTGCATCCCTCTCACCACCACCTTCTCTATCAGGGCTCCCAGGGTTCTCCATCTTGGATTCACATTCCACAGCATCCCCACACCCTAAATATATAAGATAACATTGGGTTAGCACAAACACCCCTGAAATTTGTTCCTACACCAATGGGTGAGTGAAAAGTGTGCCAACCTTTTCCCTCCTCCCCTTCTCCTTCGACCTCCCTCAGATCCATTCCATCAGGACCCCCTTCACTACACAGAGTGCCAAGACGGGAGCGACGCTGCCGTCTCTTGTGCAGGGGAAACATGGAGATACTGCGGAGCAGAGACATTCCTGACTCTGTCAGCCACACACCCTCCAACCTGTAAAACTGGGGTTCTGTAAAGAGACAACAGCAAATCTGAGCCCCTTACAATTAAAAGAGAATCATGCAGAATGTGCTTGTGACAATAAATATGAATAAGCAAAATTCACTGACCTGGCTCTTTTATCTTTATTGAAGCCATAATGGCTGACTCTACTATTGTCAGCAAAGGCAAAGAGCAGGTAGAAAAGGTGAAAGAAAAATGTGCCATCAGTATATACAAGAATATCCAGAGTTTATGAAACCATAATTTTTGTGTTCAGTTTTAAAATTTTGTTCATCTGAGACTCACCCACAGGTTTTGGAACATACGGAGTGCAAGATGTGCATGCAAAGCCCTCATCAGAAGCTTGTTCGACCTCATCCTCTGTGTAGAGACTTTCACAGACAGCATGAACCCATCTGCAGAGGCACACAGAAATACAATGAGATGCATACTTCTCTCAAAAAAAAATCACACCACAAGCCAAATATGTTATGGAATAATTCATGTTATGAAAAAAAATAATGCATGACTAATCCATTTCCCGTTTGTCTTCATTAGCTGTGGTCTCATGAATACCACACAGTTTCTGTGCCTGATGTGTGCATGTATAATTCTAATAATCACGCACCGATCGCAGTACTGACACTGCAGCAGCAGCTCCTCCTCCATAAAGTTCTCTTTGCATACTGGACAGGTGACAAGGCTGGCACAGGGGCCACAGTGGGTGTAGTTGTTCTGCCACTCACAGTGGAAGCCCGGAGAGTTGGAACCACACTGCACACAGCACACACACCTGCACAAAAGTCATAAAGTACTCAGTAAGCATTACATAGCTATTATGCAAGATAAAAAAAATAAAATAAATACAATAAATTAAATTAAATTAAAAATACAGATGCGAATCTTGAGTGGTGTAACAATTTTCTGTTGCTACAGAAGCAAAAGGCAAACAGCTCAGTCTCTGAGTAGCTAATGCATGGCTGAGGCATTAGTGTTTTACATAATATGCAAATGTACACATATTCCTTTCCATCTGACCCCATTCAAAGATACAATGTTGAACAAAGCATTGTGTGTTTAGAGTTTTTTTTTACCATTTGCACTTCCAACCACCCTTAGGCACAGTGTGCAATGGTGGGTCCAAGCAGTACGTGTGATAGCTGACGTCACAATCATCACACAACAGCAGACGAGAGGGGTCTGAAGCCTTTCCACACACCTCACACACAATACATTCCAAGCAGCGCCAGCCCTTACGAAGCATCGTCTTGGTGATCTAAGGAAGATAAGAAGTTTTATCTATATGAATTTACAAAATATGAAAATATGGTGGTTAAACAAAAACTAATCTTGTGCTTACTTTGCTGTTCACACAGTAAGGATGGTAACATTGGGCACACTGAGCACAAGCCAACAGCTGCCCCTCCACACCCTTTCCAAAACTGCCACACACAACACACATATCCTAAAAGAGAGAAGAAAAGTCAAATCTGTCTACATTGTATTTAAAAGAAACAAGGTTCTTGACTCAGCAAATGCCACTGGGTAAGTGAAAATGTCAAACTACAACAAGAACTGTACCTGGAGCAAGACAAATTTATCAGTGTTTGAGAAAAGAACCACTGTGTTCTGCATGGTGTCATCTTCCTCATCATCTTCCTCCTTATTTAATCCAGTGTCCGAGCTCATGCTTAGCTGTGGACAAGGAGATTAACGGTTACATGCATATTATAAAATATGTAATTAATTGAGAAATTATAAAACTGTGATTATGGCCACATTGTAAAAGTGAAAGAATATAAATGGACATCTTCTAACCAAGAAGGCATCAATGCAGGAGGCCATGGCTTTCAGTCGTGACCTCCCACCACGCCCTCTCCCTCCTCCACCACCACGAGGTCTACGCTTCCCAGGGAAACTACTGCTTCTCCCCTACAAGAGAGGGAAGGGAAAAAAAAAATAAAATAAAGCAATGTCTGACATTTTCAAAATTAAAACACTTAAAAGTAAAATGCCAAGCATAATCTCTCCAAAAAAGACTAACTTGTACATGATGACCTCACCTGTTTGACCCTTGAGCGACCTGGCGATCCTCTGCGTTTCGCCTTCTCTCTGTCACTTCTGAAGGGTTCGAAGGGAAGCGAATCATCAGTCTCAGTGAGCAGGTTATCCGGATGTGAGCGGCCAGCAGGTACAAGGCCAAGCTCCATGGCGAGTTGAGGATCAGGTTCCCCTGGAGAGCCCAAAAAGCCACTGCTGCTCTCATCTCCGTGGCTGATATTGGACATCTCATCCAGCAGAAACTCTGGCTTCTCTTGAATGTCGTGCTCCTGCAGTTCCTGTTTTATGTCCACATTATGTCCTTCTCCTCTCATTTGCTCTTCATCCTCTTCCTCCTCCTCCTCCTCTTCCTCCTCCTCATCAGAGTGAGGTAGTAACCTCCCTTCCATGCCCACAGCAGAGAGGGCCTCTTGTGTGTCTACTGACAAAGAAAGAGGAGAAGGCAACTGGGGGTCCTGGCAGAGACTTTTTTCCTGCTGTTTTTTTTCAGTTTCTTTCACAGAGGCAGGGGAAGCTGGTAACTTTGGTGGCTCCTTAGGGAATGGTCCTGTCATAGGCATGCCATCAGAACCATTCTTTAATAACTCGTGTGATACTTCTTGTTCCGCTGAGGGAGTGTATTCCTGCTTCTCCACCTCCATATTTTCAGGTCCTTGCTGTGACACCAGTGTTGATTCTACTTTAGGGTTGTTAGACTGTGTCTCTACACTAGGGCTTTGAGTCACCTGGCTGACTGCCTTTTCTGCTCTCTCTTCATCAGCAGGTAGACAAGAGGGTGCCTGTTCTGTTGTTGCACATTCTACATTTGAGATTAAGGAATGCACAGTTATTAACATTGTCATTCACAAATCTATCATTAGTTACGGCACACCATCATACAAATAATAACGTACTGTTTTGTGTTCATTTTCAGCACTGGTGTCTACATATATTCTGAGTGTACCTGTAGACGCAAGTGGAGCAGTAGGCACTTCAGAAATCAATTCTTTTGTTGCCAACAGCGGCTCCTCCTCCATGGTTCTCTCATCAACGTCTGTTGTCTCAATAACTACAGCCTCTGACCCTAAAGTAAAAAAAAAATTGCTTACATAAACAAGACATTTTTTTTTTTTTTACTAGCCCAATTAAATTCATTCCTAGCATATCACGTAAGCTTTGTTTCATGTCATGTCTCAGTCTTACCCAAGTCCATGGGTGTCTCTTTATCAGTCATGGCTTCAGTCTGACCCATCAATGACGTGCTTCTCTGTCCTTGTGCCACCACTGATAAGTCTTTCTGCTCTTCTGTCACCACATCTTCATCTGTTTGGATTGTCATCTCCACTAAATTCACATGTCCTTCAGTTTCCTCAGACACCTCTCTGGTTTGTATCTCTGTTGTGTGTGGTTGAGTGACAGGCTGCTGCTGATCCTCCTTGCAAAGCAGGCAAATGCATTTGGCTTCCAGAAGCTCCCCCGGTAAAGCACACTCACTGTGCACAGACCTAAGACAATAATGAGGAAATATTTTATTACAATATTAGCAACAAGCCCACATGATAACTGCTTCCAGTGAACACTATTGTGTTTGTGCACTGAGCTAACCTGTGGCACATGTTGCAGCACTGCAGAGTGACAGATGGGTTGGCAGCTTTGCTGCACACAGCACACACAGAGCTGCGGTGACGCTGGCAGCCTTCACACACAGCGTAGTTCTCAAACCACTGGGCTGAACCCGACAGCACAAGTCCACGAACACCACACTCCATACATACACGACACCTCTGACATAAAAGAGATAAAGATACATTTAAACTAAATGATTAAAAAAATACACAGAAAAAAGGTCTCCTTCAAATGTCCTGGTAATTTAAAAATAATAATAATAATAATTCTGACCAAAAGATTCACCCCCAAAAAACTAAGTGACACTGCTTTCTCAGTAAGTTTCTGAGGTATCTGTTTGTACAGACGTGAAAGAAAATGTAACTTACTCTGCATTTCCATGGGTCAGAGGGAAGAGAATCCATGGCTGGCTGGAGACAGAAGGTGTGGTAGCCCTTATCACAGGCATCACATACCAACATTTTGGAGTCTTCGCCTGGTTGTCTAAGAAAATACAAAGCCAAGACATTACACTCAAGAAAGGGCAAATGAAACACAAGTAAAACAAAACAAACTTCTTAAAGAAAAAAAAAAAACAATTCAAATACCATGCAAAATATTAAGCATTACATCTGTATGTCTTGCAGTTCGACTCATGGGTATACTCACCTGCATGTCTGGCACACTTTACACTCTGGGCACTGCCATCCTGCCCGCTGGATAGGTGTGGCACCAATCTCCAGACAGGCCGCATGATAGTGTTGGCCACAACCTGTACAAAACAGCAAGTCTGTCAGCTCCCCCGCTGAGTCACACACTGCACACAAGGCCTCCTCACCTGCTGTAAAAAGAAAAAATTAGATATTAATTTGTATTAAAAATATAATCATGATAGTCAAGGCTTCTACGTTGTATTATTATTATTACATTATATGTGCCTTAGTATATCTTGATAAAGTCGATTTCTAGAAAAGCCTTTTTTTTTTTTGTTCTTGTCAACAGTGACCTGCCTGGTGTTTTGTTAGGCAAAGTAATTACTGAAATTTGAAAAACATTTAAGAGAAGACAGAATAACAACAATAGCTTTGTTTCATCTTTAAAGCCATACAGGCATCAGACATTTATTAACAAAGAGCATTAAATGTTCAAGACCTTTGCAGAATAACAGTCCACATTTGATAATGCAAAGCCAGTATGGAGCACACTAGTTGTCTTACAGGAAGGATATCACTATTTTGACAAAGATGTCTGGTTCTCTTACCCAATTCCTCTGCCTGGTCTATGTGCTCTGGGCAGAGGAGGACCAGCTGTTTCATAGACTGGAAGGATCCACTGGCTGCCGAGCAAGGAAAGTGGTAGAACCGTGAGCAGCCATCAGCATGGCATCGAATGGTTGCACCGAGCCTTTTGCAGTATTCACAAAGCTGAAACAAGCCAATGACAATATGTAAGAATTTGTGAAGCAAGCTTCTGTTGATACTTATATTCTCACCCAAAACCATTTAATCCAAATCTATGGGCAGTGCACTTACCCGCTGTGTCCCTGAGATAACGGCCTTATCCACATTCTCCAGCTCCTCATTTTCAATCCGTTTTACTCCCTCTGACCACACTGCACACCAGTGATGAACCCAACAACCCCCTGTTCATTAAAAAGCCAAAAATCAGTAAAATCTCTAACCTAGCTTCAATTCTCCATCTGTATTTTTAGTGGATAAAACCTATATAATGATTAATTTGTAACAGTAATTATTTACTGTACACTAATAAAATATACCAGCATAATATTTTAGGTACAACCTGAGTTGTCAAAGAGTGCTGCTAGACAGGAGGAGTCAGGAAATCCAATGGAAGACAGGTCATCATTCCCAGGCTGTGGTAATGGGGTAGCTGATGGCTTGAGAGTTCGCTGCTCATGAAATGGCCCAAAATGTCTCAGTTCCCGCTGTCCATGCAGGCTCCGCTCCAAACAATTACAAAGCGCACAGGCTCGAACAGTCTCACTGTGTAGTTTCAAATGAGATTGTTCTTAACACAAAAAATTTGTTTGTGGTGTTGCCAACAAAGATCACCTTCTTGTGATAAAGACTGCTCTGGTGTACACAATACCCATTGATAATCTGAATGAAAACTTACACAGGTGTGCTGGAAGAGGCTGTAGTAGCACCAGACATGTCCTCAGCAGCAGGAAGGGCTTTGGACTCCTCTTCAGAAGAGACAAGCTGCTTTGCAGGGGCATTGTCATCAGCTTAAAAAAAAATGCATATACAAAGAATACATGAATCAGTGGGAATAAATTGCTTTCAACAAATCCATACTGATGTATCTGCCATGAGAAAATTCATTCTGTTCTACTGTCATTACACCTAATAAAATCACATTAACACTGTGGAAAAATAATCTGTTTTGTTGTCAACCATGTGTATTTTTCTCTTTCACAGCAAAATTCACAACAGCAACATTATTAACTGCCCTGCAGAATAGTGTAGATCCATAATGGATAATGTTGGGACACAGGACATTTTTTAAAAAGGAACACAATACCCGTTGGTTCAGAGTCATTCTCTTCGCAGTTTGATTTCTGCTCATCCATTCCCCGTACTAATTTTGACCTCCTTGGCAGAGATCTGCAATGTAAAAAAATAAGTAGCATTAACTTGCAAATGTTAATCAGAAGGCAAACAGCTTAATAAAGTTATTCAAATATGCAGGTCTTTTATCTGATAACTGGTTAATCCATTACACAAGGTGTGTTATCACTGTATTATAAACAGAAAGATGTGACATCATTTTAAATAATTATTGTATAAATTATAATATAAATTTACTCCCATAAAAAATAAACAGCTATAATGTATGCAGGCCCCCAGTTATCAAAATATAAAAAGTAATTATTCATTATATTAACATATATTTATCATCATAAGGGGATCCCTAAAATG
Organism: Monopterus albus; assembly: GCF_001952655.1. Taxonomy (NCBI): domain Eukaryota; kingdom Metazoa; phylum Chordata; class Actinopteri; order Synbranchiformes; family Synbranchidae; genus Monopterus; species Monopterus albus. Next base: position 2,276,797 of record NW_018127886.1, on the reverse strand, counting down.
CATCTTCCTATGTCAGCACTTTGCAAATACAGTGACCCCCAATTAAACAAGAATGCTATGTCCTAACTTTAGATGATTACCTCGTGTTAATCTGATTAATGTTGGCATTAATTCAATCGAGCTTTCTCGCAAAGCCACGAAAATAGCGCGAGTGTTAAGACCAGTCGGAAACGACTTTAACATTTCAAGTTATTAGTTACCCAGCAATACATAATCCAAGTCCTTCAAACGGTTCCGTTAAAAAAGCACGATATGTCAAAGTAAAATTGTTTTCCTAATTAAAACAACCATAAATCGGGATACACAAAGAAAACACAACTTCCGTGTGTTGAACTTCCTGTTGCAGCGGGGCTCCTTTCGTGGAGAACCTTTGTTGCTTGCATTATAGTTCCGCTATGAGATTCACGCCATTAACAAAAACACTGTAAAACTGCAGGACTGGATAAGCGTACCATTTTCCATCCACACAGCTAATAGTAGGAAGTCATCCCCTGTTATAACCTTTAAACGCCTTAGAGACAAATACTTTAAAAAGGATCGATCGGCTTCATTTCTAAAATTATGTTTACTTATGTTATGACGTTATAACAGCCTGGCTAATATTGGTTAATATGGTCGCAAATATTCAAATGGTAGAAAATAGTCAACCAAGAGAAGATCCCATGTTTTATGTCCCGATCTAATGTGCCGAGAAAACAATAAATGAAAATTGCGCTTTTGAAATACAACTAGATTCGGCTTTAAGTCTCAGTGTTTCATCAGTTACACAACATAAATTGTGCCATCGTACTTAGAAAATCATTCTATGAGCTAACATTAGGCTATCACACGTTTCGAAATGTTTCCTATTCACTCACGGGTGCAGTTGAAAGCAGATCCCAGTCCCAGGATGGGTGCGCTGTTCTAGTGTTTTTAGTGCATCTTGGCAGAATTAATCACAAATTAAGAACAGAATGTAATCAACTATAACACAAAGCAATACATCTTTGTCAGATTTATTTGGGAATATTTTGAATGCCCATCCAGTTAGTGCCTAAACGTTTCAAGCAAAAGTCGCAAAATAAAATCCAACATAGCCGCACGATTAACTTCACCAACAAAACGTGGCGCTACATTAAAACGTTGCTTAGCAAATTGAATCAATTGCTGTTAACATCACACTGAAACTGAGCTGATGGGCAAAATCAGTTTCTTAATCATGTAACGTTGCATCTCCGTATTAACTGTATTCGGTGGCAGAAACGCTGTCTTATCGACAACAAACTAACTTCAGATCCAATAACGTTACATACAAAAGGTAACCGGTGTTAACGTTACACCACAGTTAAACGGGATACCAAACAGTTTGAAGTTGGCAATGTTCAGACCAAACGTGATGGTATTATGGTTAAGTAAACGTCTTGACATTCTGGCTAGCTAAGTTAGCGTTAAAAGTGTTAAGCGTTACAAATTAACTTTCACGGGAAGGTATTTATTCATATTTTGTAATTATGCCAACCGCAGCTACTTGTTACAATGCCACGATAAAAGCTACTAAGATTTTTTTGTAGTTGAATAATTGCAGCGCTAAGCACTATTTGTCAGCGTAAACACCGACTTCAAAGGGTTTGTTCTGTCCAGCAAATAGCCTCGACCGTGTTACTGGTGATAAGCTGATACGGAAAAGCTAAAGACTATCAATGGTGACGTAGGGGCAAAGTGTCCAGAAGAAACAAAACTGTGAGAACTACTCCCAGTGTTATGCACAAGAACATATAGTGGTAAAAGATTCAACCGGCTACCCAGTGGATTAAGCCTAGACCACAGCCAACGAAGAAACTATTTCAACCCAAAGTTAGCCACCAGGTATCGTAGCTAGTTCACCAGCAACTACACAGAGCCATCTTGTCAAAGCTAACTGCTAAATGGTACCGATAGCAGAGCTATCATTACCCGGTCTAAGGTCAGGGTTTGTGTGTCTTTAGGTACGTCTGCTGCAAGAAGTTCAGAGATACCCAAAATTAAAACAACTCACCTCACAAAAACAATATCGTCTCCTCATACATCAGAAAAATCCAAACAGCCACACAGCTTCCCAAAATGCTGATGGTCGCTTCATTTTACCGGACTAACTCTGCGGCTAGCCGGCTGTCGGGAGAGTGGGGGAAGTGCACGTCTACGGAAGGCAGGCTGTGCGGTGGTGCTAGCTAGCACTCTAGATGGATGGTTAGCTAGCTAACCAACAACTTGAACCTTGTGTCGAGTGGTCGTATACTGCCAGGAAACTGTTAGACCAGCCTTCAACCAGTCCCGAAAAAGGTTCACAAGCTTCCTGCAGTGAATCCAGAAGCTAAATAATTGGCTCCATGCTGTGGATTTAGTTTAAACACTAACAAGCTAAAATTGGCTAGCTTCTGCTATGTTGTGGAATCTCGCTCGCGAGGTCGTTAAAGCTACTTCAAGTTTGCACAAAATAGTACATTCGCAAATAACATCCCCAAACTTTGTTGACACGCCAGTAAATATATATTTTCCCTATGTTTTAGACGACTGCAGGCATTCATCTGCCTAAATTTATAGCTCAACTTTGCACGGGTACCCTTGTATGGGACACTAGCATTTCTTCACTTCGCTAAACTGCGTTGCGTCTGCACACTGCTGTTCCGCCAAGTGGCTAGCCGCCGCCAGCAATGCCCGCCAATAGGC
>NW_018127886.1:2265604-2274069 GCF_001952655.1 Monopterus albus | reverse complement strand
CTAGCAATGCTAGCTAATAGCAACTACGTCAAAAATTAATTTATGCAAAGGAACAAGCACAAATTGTGTTTTGTTACAGGATACTAGTATATCGTGTTAAAGCGTGAGTTCAGTAACTAACAGCGTTGTGCAAGACTAATCATTTAGCACGCAGCACAAGAATTTACTCTGGAGAGCGAAGACCACTGAAATATGGTGGATGTTAGATATAAGGTCATTGGATTTTCGGATCCATGGGAAGCCATTTCAGTAGATTGTTATGATTGTAAGACCAAAGGTAATATGACAGGCCTGTGGATGAATGCGTATTTATATATGTTTTGCTTAATGATCAACAGGGATGCACTTGATTTTGCTGTGGTTAAGTTCTTTGTGGAAAATAAATTCTGTAATTAACATAATAATTGTGCTGGACCGATATGGTCATAATTACTAATTCCTCGGTTTCTATACTGCTATGCGCATTTGGCTAGAGAGACTGGGAAGTGTCGGGTAATCGTTGATTATCTGAATGTGATAAAATCCAAAATGAACTTATGACAATGTTTTCAGCAAAATCCAGTTCCCTTAATGTTGCTCGTTTCCATATGTATGATGGAGGCTACCCTGGCGATTTGAGACCACATTGTACTTATTTCCTAGGCATAGGCCTACATAATCGCCACAATGTTACGGGGGCTTTTAAAATTTTGTATAAAGTAACGTGGGGGTGAATGATGAACTAAAATAATTGTTCAGATATTCAGTAATGCTAGATATTGTGTCAGAATCATGCTCAACCATCCAACAAAGAAGCAGCCTACTATTTACAACTGGCAGATGACAATTAGTTGATCATTAGTGGATGAGCTATTCATTTTCCCCCTAATTATTAATTATCTGTTTGTGTAATGGGAGTTAAAATATGATCTTCAGCTAAGGGTAAATAGCAATCATGGGATGGGATTGGGTTGTTGGTCTTCGTTATCTTCACTGTGTGCAAATCACAGTGGCCTGAGTCAGCCAAGAAGGATAGATCCAAGAAAAGCTGCTCTGAGAAGCTTTAACTGCTCAGCTGTTACTTTTGAGTGGGACTACATGTTACATACTGTATGGCATGTTAAAAACCTAGTAAACCTGGCATTATAACACGTTAGTTGTAAAGGCCTCTCAGAAATGCATATTTTCAAAGCAGTTTTTAAATTGGATTATTTTTTTATAAAGTGTGTCACAGCCCAAAAGGAGTTTCACATTTGTCTTGTTCTGTAGACTATGAAGCTGCACTATCAGTTCTTATATAGTTCTTCTTAAATCAAGACACTGACCTCCAAGTGGAATGCTTTCATGGGCCAGATTGTGAACTGAAGGCCTAAGGCATTACATGCAGTAAAGCTTGGATGTCATTCGAATGATCGTGAGTAAAATTAGGTTGAGTAACAGTCTTTCCCATTGTGAGAAGGTCACAGGCTTAATCCACATCAGATACTGTATATCTCCTGTCAAGCTCTAGAGTACAACAGAACTGTTACAGATAAGGATCTTACTAAAGCTATATACACCGCATTTATAGGAGTATATGTCTGTACAATTTCTGTGGTAATGCATATGTGTAAAGGCCTTTTTCTATGTACAGAATGTGCACCTCAGGACCCAAATGAGAAAAAAATATTACATGACTCCATGAAACCAAATAAATAATTGTGACCTGGAATTATGAATGTTGTGTTTGTAAGAAACACTATAACTGATACATACAAACCAAAGCTTTAATTTTTCTCATCATGCTTTTAGCCATATTGTTTTAATTATAACATTTTTCAGTTGGATAATAACCTTTGCTGAGGTGTTTTAGTGGTTGAAAACCAGCCTATAAAACAACATTTCATTTAAGGTCTTTACCATATGGATTCATAAGCTGTAATTGATGTCATAGAAATATTGTCCCAGTTTTTCAGGTATGGCAGGTAAGAAAAATTATATAATTTGTGCACTTAATTTTTAAATTTTTGTTATAAGGCCTTAAAAATCCCCACCGATCAAGCTTCAGAGCATCTCATTTAATATTACAATAAATAATTGTTTAAGCCTGATGACACTGGTGAGTATTTTATGAATAGAAATGTTTGGTCAGGTAATGTGTGAGTATCTCAGTTCCTGAATGTGCGGTGTGTAGGCTTTCATTTTGATAACAGGTTATTAATGGTCAACCTGACAGGATTACTTAACCCCCCATTCAGCTTTAGTAAGATTGGATTGGATTTCTGTGGGCTGAGACAGGTTGGAAGTCAGTGACTGATTGGTTAGTGGATGTGAATAGAGGGTGGTATTAGGACACTGGCCCACTGCTATTGGCCAGTCAAAGGAGCGACTGTTTTCCCATCTGCCTCCTGCATCTCAGGGATAATCCCCTAGAATACCTCCACAGATGTTTACAACAGAACAGTAACCAGAGGAAGAGAATATAATTTGGATCTTCAGTGTGCAGTTTGTTACAGCTATAAACCTTAAAGAGGCTACTTTTTTAGGATGCAGTTTGGTCTGTTTGTAGTTTGTCTTCTTCATATTGTGTCTGTTTCAAGTACAGGGTTTTGAATATTGATAACGTAGTGGTCCATTAAAATATTTGCTGTATTGCCAGTGTTATAAAATGCATTCCCTGAAAAAATAGCTAATTAATAACATCTCATTGCACATAATCATTTTACAACTACAAGTAGTATAAATCAAACCGAGGTTTGTTCAATTGGAGTTTATTATTCCAAGAAATGTAGAAAATAATATAGAAATAAATTCACAGGCATGACATCAGTTCCTCCACAAGGGGGTGTATAACCCTGGACTACTTATTCTATGACCCTACACATTTTGGAAAGTTGTTTTACACAAGTAGATGCTTAGTAACTGGTAAGTTGTGTGTCAAAATCTGCAGTACAAAAAGGGACAAGTATAGACTATAAATAAGATTTAACACAATAGAAAATTGAGAACTCAGTGTACTGTACTACACCACTATTTGTGACACAAATTGATCAGTGAATACTAATAAAATGGTCCCCTCTAAAATTCAGAGAGATCTGGCAACTCCCTTGAAGTAACCGAGCAAACCTGCAGCAACACGTGCAGTATGTTGAACCACTTTATCGTGGGACCAGCTCATTTTCACTTATGGCCTTCATCATGGTCTGTTGGTCCCACAGTAAAGTGGTTCAACATACTGCAAGAGTTGCTGAAACTTTGCTCTCTTCAGTTTCTTTTTCCTCATCTAAGCACCTCAGCAGTGAATGAAGTTGTGCAAGAGGTTTTTGCTTTGCCTGAAGTAGCCATGTGATAAGGTCTGTGACTGTGATAAAGTCAAGGTGGTGGCACAGTGTGAGGAATACTAAGTATGTCTAGGCTTTTCATTAACTAGTCAGACCCTTACACTAGATTTTCACAGAGGGCTAAAACACTGGAAGACACATAATGCTCAACTACATTCCCTGGAAATGATCTTTTGTATATCTCAAGCTTTTCAGGCAAAGTAACTCATTCTTTTGCAAGATAAGTAAAAGGTTAATCAGCTTGACAAACAAAACAAATCTTTTCTGTAGCTGAAGAAAAAACAGCATTGCTCAATAAATTCACAACTTAATTTGTTTTATAACATGAAAACAAGTGAAGACATACATGTAGTGGAATTATAATAAAATGAAACACATATATTATGATTCAGCATGTACAAAAATAGAGATTCTATTGTGCCAAAATTCATCCTTATCCTGTTAGAATATATATATATTTTTTTACATAAAAGTAGTAACATGATGTACAAATAAACTATGATACAGTCATTTTTGGTATTACACATTTTTACAGTACATTTAACCGTTTAGACAACCTGTTTTATTAAATTTATTTTGATATAAAGTATATTAATATATGTGTCATTATGATAGATTATAATACAAACAATGAAGAAAGCAAGCAAGTCATCCCAGTGATGGTTTTAATTTACTGAAGAAAAGAACAAAGTGTCAGGAGTAAATGATTGGAATTTGCAGATAGACATGTATTAAGTCAGTAGTTGTAGGCATTTAAGTCTGAAATGAGCCGGAATCTAAAAAGATGCATCCCAAACTGTAGAGTAATCTAGCATACCAGTGCACACCTGAATTCTGTCTTTGTAAAGAGTGCTTCTCATTCATTCCCATCCACAGAGGTTTACTCAGATTGTCTGGTTTAATCAGAATGCCATTATCCACATGCACACCTGCTTCGTCCTTTGTAGCCAAAGCGCTACAGTGACATGGAGTCTTAGTGCAAGCTGTCTCACGGTCAGTGGTCTGCTGTTCTTGTGTCGTCTCCTCCAAAAGTATCTGGCTGAATGAGGAGAGGAGTCGCAGAGGTCCAAATGCCCAGTGTGCGAGTCTGTGGTCCTCCACCAGTGCATAGCTAGATGCCAGCACCCCATCTACAAATAAAGTTCCAGCTTCTGTCAAGGGCGCGTACACTCCCACATTCTCCTCTACTGAAACTGAGATGATTCGAGATGGCTGCACTTGACCCTCTGCTGTATGGATGAGAACACAGTCTCCTGTCTTGGCTCTGCTAGCAAACTGAGCCTGGTACTCACTGCTGTCGAGTATGCAGTGGGTGGCTAAAAAGACCAAGTGATGTGGAGTAAGGGTCAATGTATGGCCATCTTCTGTCTGCAAAGACAGAAAATTAGAGCAGCTTTCCTGGTCCCAGTGCAGAAACAAGAGGACTTGGCTAAACACAACTTGGCCTGTCCCAGACAGGGCCATGACTCTGTCCCCAGGAGCCAGTGATGACAGACTCTTCTGTCCCCCTCCAGCTACAGTCACCCGGGCCCAGCCTGGGAAACAGCCACCTTTTTCCACTGCAACAGAATGATCTGAGCAAAGATCAGGAGAAACAAAACATGATGACTACAGACATATCATTAACAGCATGATCTTCTATCAAAGCTCCCTCCTTCAACTTACCAGCTTTAACTGAGCAGTGGATGTGATATTTGGATTCATAGTGGACCCAGTCAAAACCAGCCTCCACAGCCAGCTGGGCGAGGAGGCCGTACTTCTCTGTTTCTCTGTCATCAGTGGTTATATCCACAGCCCGGCCTTCATAGTGAAGGGAGCCAGGAGGATGGTGACCGTCCTCATCCCAGGCCTCTGTCACACGTAAATGTACCCCTGGCCACTGGTTCATCACTGCGATAGCCAGCCTGTTCAAACAGTCCTTGCATCTCTGAGCAGAATGAGACAGAAGAAAGGTGTTCAGTTGGAACATCATTAATAAATATACAACAAGTAACCAGAAAATGCAGTACAGTACAATATAGTTTCAGGTCATTTAGAAAGGTTGTCTCCATTACGTACTGTTATTTGTCCAACAGAGATAACTGAGAAGATGCTCAGTACAATCTCGGCCACAGCTCTGAACTAAATTTAAATTAAGGGATCTTTATTAAATGTGTCTCTTTTTTGTTATACATTGGCTCCATTTTGGATTTAGTCCCAAGTTGGTAAAATATTTTTAGTCAATGCACCAAGCGTTTAACAAATAATGATGTGGAAAAAATACTCAACAACTGAACTGTGTATTACACAGAGTTGTTTTCCTCTTATTTATGGATATTTTTGTGTGAGAATAGTAATTATACTTTGTCTTTCAGTCTGCAGATATGTCTGAACCCCAGTCAAGGAAAAGTGACTCTTTTAATCATTTATTAACAGGGAAATGACAGCCTAAAGACAAGAGGAATGTACAGTATTAGACTCTGTTAGTGCAACCCAGCACAGAGCAATCCCAGTATTTTATCCCTGTCTCTGGCTGCCAGGTTATGATTGTTTGTGTGCTGGCATCATCACACAATTCCCTCTCTAGTCTGCTAAAGGCCATCTCAACTTTACTCAAACAATCAGAGTACAAGAACAAAGATACTGTAGCCAGTTTGGCACATTCCTTGGCCTTTTCAACAGGGTGACAGAATAATCAAGGCCATTCTCTGCCTTTCCAGACCGTTCCCGGCATGAGTTTCTCGCTTTCACCTCTAAGCATCTGATCAGAAATGTGCACAGTGACTCTGAACACCCCCCGTGGGCCGTAATGTTACACAGACTGTGTCAGCATTGTCACAAAATAGCAGGCTGCTAAATAATGACGTACACATCCAAGGTGAAGCACTCGTTATGGTCTGCCCAACCCATATTCACTTGTGACTTGTAACATGGCAGGTCTTGTGGCCTATAATTGATTGAATAAAGCTTATCTTGGAAAAGTAAGTGAGAGAAGGTGATGAGAGGGTGCGAGGGAGAGGAGAAAAAAGCAGTGTTGCAGAGTTGAGGTTGGGACTAAAGAGAAAGGGCAGAGAGAAGAATGTAACAGGATTGGACTTGGGAATGTGACAGCAAAAGTGAGAGAGACAGAAAACAAACTGGGTACATTTTTCTCGCAATGCCATTGAAGAGAGGCGTTTCATTGTCAGAACTACAATAGTCGCTTTTCCGACGGTGCCATTACTTCAGCAGGCGGGAATTTTGTATAGGCGACCCCTCTGAGTCTCTGTAAAGATGCACAAAGAGCGTCTTTCACATCTGGGCAAAAGAGGGGCACATGCACACGTACACACTCTCAAACTGGGCATCAGAAGGGCACACATATACAACCACAGATTTACATCACATACAATCACTCAGAGAGGGAAAGGAACACAGAATAATATCCTGAACAATCACAGTAAAGCCACAGCATCCAAAACAGAGCGTCAAAAAACCTTGTGTTCATATATTCAGTTCAATTCAGAATGTCTTGGTTAAATGTTGTGCACCTCCCTGTCCACTGAGTGTATCTTTTAGATATTTAGTTGCTTATTCTCAGTAAACAAGCAGGAATTCAAGTGCAGGGACACTTGGTAATTCGTGGTAGAGACATGGAGAACCTGCCATAGGAATAGTTTTATTTCCAAAACAAAGACGTTGGTTAAAGATTAAAAGGAAGTGTTCCTGAAGGAGAACTCAGTCTCTTAAGGGGTAGTGTTGAATTACATCCTGATCTTCTTATCTCAAGAAAAGGGAGGGGGAAGTTTGGTTAAAACTTACACACTCTGTGTTGAACATTTGTGTGCTAAGAGCCTGGAAAGGGCAGGTAGTGTATAGTATGGCAAACAATGAGTGAGGTTATGTGATTTGTTTTGAAAATGTCACGCTGCATTGGCAGAGTATGAGCTGTACATTGTTGTCTTTTCATAACTGTAGGCAATTAATCACCCATAGGAGTGACTGTCTAGAAAAGGATCATCATTGAGAGCATCTCTAAGGCAGTCTGCAGATGACAGCCTGTGTCGTTTGCCCATTTATTGTATTTAACATAAAGCAATCGCTGGGGTTATTGGAAACAAGCGGTCCACTGAATCATTCCATTTGACAAAAATTCTTAAAATTTGAGAAAACTGAACTTGGCTAACAATGACACTCCAGTCTCACCTTAGTCATGAAGCGGTCTGCGTTGGTGTTCTCCTCATCTTTGAAGACAATGTCTGGGTTGTAGTTGCACACAAGTTCATTGAAGCGCTCCGAGTTGCGTGTGATCTTGCCCTCTGCTCTCCCGCTGGCCCCGAGGTTGTTCTCTGAGAAGTTAGGGAAAAATTGCTTGTAGTGCATGGCTGTGAGTTTCCTGGGCCTGGGGCGGATGCCATACCCAGGGCCTGGTCCACATCCCTGGACCAGCCATATACAGGTCCAGGCAGCAAGCAGGCCGAGCTGCGCCAGGTGGGCCCACCAAGACTGCTTCATTGGGGAGGGTTGAGGCTCCCAGGAGTCAGTAGCTCACAGTGCCTAGTGACAGCCCAGTTCCAAGTGTGTGATAGCATGTGAATGAAGGTCAGCTCTTGGTCCATTCCAAATCATGGAATATTAGTGCTGATATTTTCTAATCACAAAAATGTACTAAATAATGGAACACGTAGATACTTCTTCTTCTTCTTACTGTATTCACATTTGTTCAGAAAAAGTGTTGACAAGTACAGAGACAGATGTCCTGACTAATTTTAAGCTACTGTTTTGATGACTGCCCTGACCAGAAGCTACAGCCCAACGAATGATCTGTTTGGCTTGGATGTAAAGTTTCTGAAGTTTGGCATCAGTAATTCAAAATAAAAAGACAACAGCTCTGTAAGGTTTCTGTCCAAAGTTTTCACCAAGTGTCAGCTGCGTCTACGTCTCTTGGGAACTGAAAGGCATCTTCATACATCCTTCGGAGGTACCCGTATTGGCGCAGGTGTTTTCACGGTTTCTGCTCACTTACCGCTTCTCTCCACGCGGTTTCCTTGCCGAGACGCACAAAGTCACGCACTCCTAAAGCCCGAGGTCTCCCTGACTCCCTCCGGTGCCTATGGACGCTACTGTGTCGCTCTCATCCTCTTTGTCCATCCAGAAATGCCTCTTGTTGAGATTTGATTTTTTTTTTCCTCCTTCTCTCCTTCGTCC
>NW_018127886.1:2221451-2263456 GCF_001952655.1 Monopterus albus | reverse complement strand
CGCTCTGCCGCGTTTCAGCGTTCCTGGCCACCTTGCACCAGCCATTGGGTCTTATTAGAGTCCGGACAAGATTGCCCTCCCTTCCCTCTGCGCGCTCCCACTGCGACAGCACACGCCTCCAATTCAACCATAGTGGATAATGAAGTCCTTGAGGTTTTCTGGTGACACGTCCAGCTGTTACTAAGGACATATGATTAGCCAACATGTTAAGACAATGACCGGCCGCCAGCCGCTTCAGAATTTAAGGGTGAAGAAAATTCTTCCACAGCAAACAGCAAAGTTTAATCAATGACACTAAATCACCCAAATCCTACTTTTAAAATACATAACTTTTATATTTTATAGCACATACTGTCTATTTACAGTTGAAAAACCAAACTCTTATGTCAGCTGTGTATGTTTGAACCAACATGTCTTTCTGTTATTTGCTAGTCCCATCCATTAGAATGAACAGGTCAACTGGTAGGATTCTGTGCTTGGGTTATTAATAGACAGAGTTGAAGGTGAGGGTCCGAGAGGGAGCACAAGTGTTCAGCCTTGACACCTCTGACTGTGGCTTACAGTGCTGCCTTCCTGTGTTTGGGGAGCCAGCCCGACCCCCTGAACCTTGTGCACCCAAGACCTCTCCACTGGAAACACCCGCCGGCCACATGAGCATATTATTTTTATCCATTTCAGAACAATAGCTGGGAGAGTCATAAAATGTGTCAGATAATGCCAACGAGGGAGCAGAAAAGAAAAGAACCATTATGTCTCCGGGGTCTGTCATCTGTAATCACATACGGAAGCTTAAATTAATGATGGATTAAAGGTTGAAGTGTGTCACCATCCTATCTCTACCTTCCTGGAACACTCAATGCATCATGGTCAGTTTTTTTCACAGTGACGTTGTTTTAAAGAATCTTTAGTCCACTCACAACAGAGCTACTCTTCTGGATGTTTAGATACAGTACAAAGTTTTGTGTGTATGCATAGCTTGATGATTTGCTGTGGTTACATGCTAAAGATTAAATCATGATTAAGACATTCTCTTAATGTCAGACAGAAAAATTCTTATCTAAAAAGCACTTGTGAATAGCGCCTGGTCTAAACAGCACTTAAAAAACTGCTTTTGATGAGGCATAGGTCACTGAGCTCCACAGTGACCGTGGAAAGGTGTCCTTGTTAGGGAGGTTTCCAGAAGATCCCAGAATGTTGTAAGGAGGGGCTGCAAAGCAAAGATGCATCTTCCTGTCTTTATCATAAACATGGAAGAAGGCTCATGTCTGGGCCAGGCAACACTGATGATAGACATCAGCCTTCATGACAAATACAGGGAATGACTCAATCAAAAAGCAACAAACACTTTCATATCTACAATTGCCCACCAATGTTTCTCTTCAAAGCCTTACAAAAGAAAAGCTTTCCATCTGACATGAAAGAGAAAGGAAGGAAGCAAACATCTACGGCTTGGAGATGGAAATAAAGTCATTATTATTAGTTTTTATTTTGGTGCCCCATTGCTCCTGTGGCTTTTTGGCTCACTGCATTTTACCCCCCACCCCTATTTCAGGATGGGAGTACATGACTGGGTGAATGCTTTGGTTTCCTGCAAAGCCACAGCACAGAAAAACGAGATCTTTCCTGTCTGTGTTAGCATTCCCTGTTTCATTCTCAGATGCCTGAGTGCTTGCACCTGAGCTGGCAATCAAATACAAAACTAGAGCAACCAGAGAGTGCATATACAGTACCTCTGCCAAGGCACAACATTCGCTCACGCAAATGGGTCCCTTGTGAAAGATAAGATCCAGAACAACACAAAATGTGTCCTAAAATCCTTGATCCAGATCATCCTTTATGGTATGATAGGCAGTTATACTGTTACCATTCAAGAGTTCTCCCTTCATTATAGACCAAGATATGGCAGAAAATATGCATTATATAGGGTTTTCATTGTTAAATTTAAATGGCCATCAGAGCTGGGATCCAGATTGGATCTCGTTAAAATTTGTTCTGGTGATAGATATTGCCACCCTACATCCAGTATGTGTGATTTTGATAACCTTTGACGGAGAAAAGAATTTTTTAAATTTTCACCCAATGTTAAATCTTGGAATTTTTGATTGTCATTATTTTTTGTGACCTTTTCAGCCAAAATCTAATCACTTCTAGGGTTGGTCCCCACCAGTGTCTGTACCAACTGTGCTGATGATCCATTCAGCTGTTTGTCCATAATCCTGCTAACCAACAAATAAACAAACACACACAGAACCAAAAGCACAACCTCCTTGCTTGTAAGCCCGGCCTCCCGTCTTCTGTGAAGGTGTCACCAAAACCTTTCAGGAACACTCAAAAACTGGCTCAACTGGCAAATACTGAACAAGTGCAGCTAAAGATGATATTATGGTTGCAAGTGCTTTGTTAAGGGTACATTTGTTATAAGACAGAGTTAGGTCTTGAAACAATGTTGGCATTGATATCTCAAGTGTTTGTCTTGTCTCTTGGAGCTAAATACACACTCTGCAGGATCCACTTCCGCAGATGGAGGGTTGGGGGATGGAGGATGGGGGAGTCAAGGAACTGACACCTAACCACCTCCCTCCACTCTCCTAAACACACACATACACACCCATTCTTTCTCTCTGCCCACCCCTGCGTGGTCCGGTCTACTGTCTCTCACCGTGTTATCAGTGCAGGAAGAGGTAGGGTGGCGCATTCTGATGTGGTTGCACACAGTGGAGGATTTTTGGCTTATCATAACTTTGTGTTGAAGGTTACACACAGTACTTTACCTTAAACGATACACCTGTTTATATACTTATTTCAGGTGTATGTATATGTTGAGTCCAGATTTATGTTGTTTCGCGCTGCCTTGATATGAGCTTTAAAAAAAAAGAAGAGCAATACTGAACTCAGGTTGAGATGATGTACTGAAATGGACAATAGACTGAGATGGGTGGAACTTCCTGTCCCCAGACAAACAGGTCAAGGGTTAAATATGATGCTATACCTTGCGACAAAAGATGATTTACTTTGTATAGATTACATAATGAAGAGCATGCTTACTAATTTTATTAAATTGTGAAATTACAGGTTCCTTCCTAAAAGCATTCATGTTGCACCATTCAGCCAGTTACCCTACAAAAAGGCCTGTGAGAGTCAACTGTGTGAAGCAAGCGTGCCATGAGTGTGCATGCAGGATGGCAGACAGCTATGGCAAATGGACAGTGTGACCCATTATCAGTTGATTAGTGAGCAGGTCTCGCCTTTTCCTGTGAGTGGTTCTGTATTTACAAATGTACAAACGAGCGAATAACAGACCCTAACGCATTTGGCACCAACTTCAAACAGCCGATTGTCAGGAAAGCTAATCTGTGTCTTTTCCCCCCTTCACTCTTATGTTTTGACAATAAAGATAGCCTATCTCAGCGCATTATAAGCTACCCGCCTCCTGCCTTGTCCCCGATATGGCCGACAATCAGTCCAGCAGAGTGTGTTACCCACTGGGACTGCTGGGACACTTTGATTGCACTGCTATCAACCCTTAATATTTTGCTGCAGGGTGAGGTGCTATCCCAGTGTTTCTCCAACAAAACCCAATGTTAAAACTAATATGTTGGGTTGCTTTGTGGTGTCTGGGCACCGGCACAGAAGAAGTACCCAAGTATTATCTGCTTCCCCAGGCCTCTTCCAAAGAAAAATGTGACTAATGACTGCAAGTTGCATTTCTTGGATTGTTGTTTGCCCTCACATCTTAACTGACAGTAACACCCTCGGTTTGGTCGAACATAAATATCATAAAAACTGTTTTCCTTCAACACACACTGATAATGCACAGTACCTCTTTCTCAAACACACACACACACCTTATGTGTCACTTCCTCAAGAAATGACCAGGCTCCAGATGTGCAAGTACTGTTATGGCAACACTTGAGTTCATTTCCTTTTTGCAAAAGGAAACACAGTGCAAAACACAACCTAAACCAAATAAGCTTCATTAAAACATCCAACAAAAGAAAACAAGAAATGCAAACAAAAATCAAGAGGGAGAAATTAATCAGAGCTGGGGTTTTCTTGAAGTGACTTCAGAAAAATGAGATTAGGAAATGAACGACAAGGAAAAGGGATGGAAGAAAGGAGGTGGGTGGTGGTGAGGTAAAGGAGTGAATGTCACTCCTCCTCCTGATTTTCAGGGTCTTTATCTGACAGTTGCATCGGAGCAGGGAAAGCGTGGGCTACGGCTGTAGTGGCGTCGTAGCTGGACACTGCTGACAGACAGGCCAAAATATGGCTTCTTTCTGCTTCTGATTAAAGAAGTGCAACAAAAAGGGCAGAGGGATGCAGAGGACACCAGTCTCACACACATACCCCAACACATCAAAATCACTCACAATGATGTTATGCTTCATAAAATGTTACAATCATTTAACAGCATCAAAAACAGCTTACAGTAAAAGTCACCTCAATTTGTATCCAAAGGTTAAAAAGAGAGGTTTTTATTGCTTTCTGTTCATCAAGCAATGATGGTTAAAAATTCATTTTTAAGAAAAATTTGAAACAAAAGTAAACTTTTTTTTTTATCTGAGAACAAACTAAAGATTTTTTTGCCTCAGCTGTATCACATTCAACAGTGTTAACAGCTGCAAAAAATCCTAAAACAGTAACGACCCAGCATATCAAGCATAGATCCAAAATATATGCCTATAAATAATGATTAAAAACAGTACATCACAGACTTTGTGTTCCCATAAACAAAAAGAAAATTCCCAGAAAAAGTGACAGGAGTAAACCTCAGAGTGCTCCACACACGCTGTAATGAGCGGAGAGAGAATCTGACACAACAGAGGTTGTTGGGTTTGAGAAACACTGTCCCCTACGGGTCAAACCAGCAGCTCATAACCTGCTGATACAGCAGGCAAATGGTGGAACCTACACATTTAGGATGATGGGTTACAGCTGATGAACATGGCAGAATTTAAGTTGTCAAAATATAAAAACTACTGACACTAAAAGGATTTCCTGGACTGATAGTTACATTTGCTTTTTGAAACTGAAAACCATTTTCAGCTTCACCCAGTGTCAAGTAAAATAAAATAAAATAAAAAAAAAAACTTGCTCACACAAGTTAATAGAAATGATATATACCTGTAAGATTTTTAAAAACAATTTTGGTAAAGTTATAAAGTGTGCTTTTACTTATAAAATATTGCACTTCCCCACACAAAGTCTTAATACGTCACAGTTTGATTGGTCTAAGGCCGAACCGCCTCCTGACGAGTGTCATTCAAAGCTCTAGCTTGAGACAAATTAAAGCTTTCTTTAGTGTGTTGTTATAAATCACAGACTAGCTCTCAGACTCCGCAAGACTACTGTTATCTACAGAAACCCTGCTCAATAAACCACTATGGAAAAGGCTTATTCAAGTAATAAACTGGGTTTGTAAAAGAGCTCCAGCACTGAGACCATTACCCTACTCTCATATATTCACTGTGTAACTTGTGGATGCACAGAGAGACAAGGACCTCTGTGTCCATTAGCTTCCAATAAGAACATCCTCTCATTTACTTAACATAACACTGGCACAGACTAGACCACCAAACACATGGAAGTCAAATAACAAATCTTAAAATAGTGGTACAATCTAAGAGAGGAAAGTGTGGGGAAGCCAAGAAGAGAAAGAGCACTCAGTCAACCTGAACTCTACTGACTTTCATGTGTCAACAGAGCAACAGCTATCCAGTGGATCCTCTTTTCAAAAGGGGTTATGTTTGTGGAGGCAGGGGGGGATTTGTCTGCTATTGTCCACTACAGCAGGACTACCAATATGGATGTAATCCCTTTTCCCCTTGTTCCACTCGTAACCATGACTCAGCTAAACGCTTGCACCAGTACTTGTCCTTTCAGTCAGATAGCTGCACAAAGTTGGACTCTGATATAGTGTCACTGAGCACAACATCAAGCAGAGCTCCCACTGCAAACAGACTTCACCTTCCCCGGTCTCATCACACCAGATAACCCGACCCATCTATCAACTGGCAAAAGGACTGAACTGCATAGGCCTTTAATCCAACAGGTGCATATTTGAAGTGGCTCAGTTTCTAAAGGTTAGGGAGGGCAATGGTGGCAAGGAGAGGTCACTGGATTTTAGACAGTCCACTGGCCAGGAGTAGCCTGAAGGGGACGGTGGAGCGTGATACAGTTAAAGGCAGTCTGTGGAGGCCTGCAAAAACACAGAAGGAAAAAAAAGACCATAATATTAAGCAAAATCACAAGGTGGAGCACAAACTTTGCAAAGCTAAGAAAAATGGAGGTAAAAGGAAAAGTCTATTAATAACAGAACAAAAGTAAGTAGGGAGGCAATGGGAAAGTGCAGGAGAGCTGCCATGATGCAGAGATACTATCTGTACAGTGAGGAAGGGGACTGTGTGTGTGTGTGTGTGTGTGTTTGGCGTGTCCATGCTCTGACCACTTGTTTGTGTTGGGTGGAGGGTTAGAGGGGGTGTGTGCTGCGAGGGGTCTAGGGCAGTATGCCTGCAGGTCCCCAAGGGGACCTGACTCTCCTCTTGTCCCTTTACACTTTCCTGAACGAATTGTATTCTTTCTATCTGAGGAAGAGAGACAAGCCCATAGGGAAACTGGGCCAAAAGGTGGAAAAACTTATGACACAGTCCCATGAATTTCTGCACACACACACACAATCCCTGCGAGAAAAAAAAAAATGCACACAAAGTACTTTTTCTTGTTTCATAAATTCAGAATTAAAGTAGACTGACCAAAGGCACGGATGAGCTCCCTCTGAACTGCCCAGGTGACTGTCTTGATCAGGGAGGCAGAAGTGAGACCAGCAAACAGCATGTTGTACAGGAAGACGATGTAGAAGTTCCCAAGCCAGTTATACCGACCAAAGTCTCCCAGTAAATCGAAGCGGGTGATCCCTAACACAGTGGAGGCAAAAGTACGTTCCACAAGTGAATCAAATGCTCCAGCCAGGCCTCACCTGCTGCAGTATTCATGGCATACAAGTACCCTCTTGTGGGCATTATTAGAACTACATGTAAAATGTTTATCCAGCAACTCTGGACATTCCACACTAAATGCTGTATACTACACAGTTATTATACAAATGTGCTACATTCCAACTCTTAAAGAATAATCTTCCTGGAGTGGCTATACAAGAAATCTTTACCTTAAACAAAGGATAAGACTGTTTAACTAAAGATTAGGCTCTTTTTAAATGTTTTCCATGAGCTTATTTGAACAATCTCACCACTGTCCACAATTTATTTTAATGTTTTGCAACTCTAAGTAGCCAACTACTTTGTGACAATAATGCATATCAGCATCATACTAAAAATAAAGAAATGAAAGCATAATTTTTTAAAATGTATATCTAATGTTACTTTTCCCACTCGGATCATACTACATACTCAAAACCTGCTTAGAATTATGCCATCTATTCACTGCCAGGTTTCTGGTGGCACTGGAAAGACAGCCCTAGTGTGTAGAATGGAGTGGGCTAAAAACCGCATATGTCATTTATGCCATATTCTTACCAAGTGTGCGTGAAAACACTGGCAGTGCAGAGCTGAGGATGAGCAGGGAAACACAGTTTGCAATTATCTGAAACACAGGAATTCTGAGGTTACTATAAGAAGTAAACACTCTACACCACTAGTTTCTGATTATACCCGTCAGGTACCTCTGTGAGGTGGGTGTCTTGTGCACGAGGCAGGAGACCAGTGAAGAGAGGAGAACTATAGAAACCTACCACTGAGGACACCATTAGATAGCTTCAGTTCATTTTAAGGACAACACTGAAGAGTAATACACTCACAAAGGGAGTAAATAACGGTACATAAAAACACCGATGTGACAAAATGAGCCAAATTACACATGCTGGTCAAATATGAGTCAGAAACAAATGGACACTACCAGTAAACTTCGACTAAAACACTCGTGAATGGGATGAAAGGATACAGGATCAGGACTACTTGAACTGCAGCTCCCAGTGAGCCAAACATGGAGAAAGACGCCATTCCCAGGTGAGGGTCCTAAAACCCACAAAAATAATAATCATCTGTGTGCACATATGACTAGCTGTTCATCAAGCATGAAATATTCACATGCTCTTTCTTTACCTCCATTCCTCTGGGCAGAGCCGTTTCATCCAGGAGCAACTCCAGCACATTGAAACAGACCATCAGCACACACATCACCTGAAATTACACAACAATGGAAAAAACTGCCCATTGTTGATAAATGAAAGCTAAAGCAGAATGTAGTGACTGTACTGAGAAATAAGCATGTACCGTCAGTGCGAGGAGCATGAGCATGGCCAGTGGATAGCCCAGGTTTCTCTGCCATGGGGAGGCTTTCCTGCGCATCTCTGAGGGGGAAACAAGAAGGTAAAAACAAGTAAAGCAACAACAATAAATGATTTTACACTGTCATCACTACTGGAGAAAGTCAGCAGAGAGAAGCCTGTCTGTCTTACCCAGAGCGATGCGCTTGCTCTGGACTGTTAGATACTCTTTTTTCATTGCCTCCATGTTCAGCTTGACCCAGCATGTACTGCCACCTTCAGTCAGACACATGACAGGGACAGTCAGTCAGTCATCAGCAGGCTTTAAAATGAATCATCAGAGAACGGCAGAGGAGTGTGTTATGGTGAGCCACTCACACTTCAGTTTCCTGGAAAGTGACTCTTCCTCAAATGTAGTGCAGCTCAGTGTATCTTCTACATCTTCCAACAGCTAAAGAGGGGAGGATAACATCGATCAGGAAATTACAGTTCACAGCTGCAGCATGTGCTTATTTAAAGGGTACTCTATGTGAATTCTGAGCTTTCACTAGTGATGTCACTGTCGAGTTTGTTCCATACTGATAATATCTACAACTATTAAATAAATTAAGATAAAAAACTTTGAACCCAATGGATGAGTTCACTCATTTTGTTGATCTTCTGACCTTTTCCTCTAGTGCCACCACTAGGTTGAAATGCTGGCTTTGAGTAAATGAACTGTTAAGAGCTAAGGATGGATTACAATAACATTGGTGATTCATTAACCCGACCATCACCAGGTCTAAGTTTTACCTTGTCCGATACTTTGGTACGAGTAAATACTTGTAAAAACATTCTCACCTGCAGTTCACGTTTATTACTAATTAGCAAATGTTAACATATTTACAGCACATGCTGTCCCAAGTCCATACTACATATTAATTCTATACAGTATGTATCACATACTAATTGTCATACCACATTTAGAGCACTTAGAAAACCCTCAACCAATTTGTATTACAAGAAAATTCCAGTGGTCTCTGTAACGTTTAGGACAAAAACCCATCATTTATTCAGTTGCATCTATGCTCCACAGTTTGAGATTTGTAATAATCAGTTACATGTGGTTAACATGTAAGGGTGCTGTTATACATTTTGATTTTACCATGTACAGATTACAGCAGCGTTTATATACAGTCCCCTCATTTCAGGTCACTCCACAGTCATGTGGAAAGCAGCAAATGGATAAATGATGGGTCTCTGTCTCAAACATTAGAGGGGGTATGGAATACATTAAACTTATTTAATCTTGTGTTTTCCACCACACACACAATCACGTTATTTTAATTTTTTCCACCTATAAGTAATTCACCCACTTCGTTTGTGAATTACACTGGGGCAGAATACAGTGCATCAATGGCATGCTTAAATGTCGAATGGATTTAATATACATACTTTCGAAGTATACTGACTACACTACATAGCAAAGATCTGTTCAGACCTGTAGTATGGACTCTGACATAGTGTAAGACACGTTTAGCTCAAAGCGCCACTTTGCCTTAGTATAGCCTCACAGACCTGCAAGCATGGGTGCAGACTTTGTCTCGTTATAGACACTGGGCCTGTGACTCACCCGTGGTTTCACTAGCAGGCTGCCAGTTACATTGAACATTCGAGACAACCCAAAGGGAGTGCACACTGAGGAAGAAGCACACACACAGTGATGTGTAAGTGTCACACATGTCAATCTTTAGTTGCTCAAGTTAAGTGTGACGGAGATATACTTACACAAAAGCAGCAACACTCCAAACAAAGAAATGCCTGAGTACAGGTAGGGAAGGTAGTACTCCCACAGGTCTGAAATTCACGAGGAGAATGTCAGAAGCTACATTAGCAACTGTAAAAACCAGTTGTCACTGGATCTTCAGGTATGATTCCTGTGACTCACCATAGAGGCTCTTCCTGGCCAAGTTGTCATGGAGGAGCGCCGATGCTACCCACACAATGCCCAGCACAAGCAAAGCCAGCAGCAACAGCAGGACAGCTGCTTCATACACTCGGGCCATGACGCCCTACAGGCACAAAACACATACTCCCTTATCAAAAGATTAAATTGCAGATGCTCTGAATTTACAGTTAAGTCTTGAGTCAATTGTTTTGGAGTCTTAAGCCAATGCCAAAACCTGTACCTTTTTGGACCCCGCAAATCCCTCAGACTCTGTGAAGAAGTAGGCAAAGGGCATGAGGAAGACCAGGGACAAATTGGAGAAAAGAAAAACTAGGTTCCACAAGCCTGATAAGACAAAAAGTGGAAGAAGGATTTTGCAAATGTTAGTTTTCAGTACAAGCATTCATTATACAGTGAAGCATTTCAGCTGTACCTCTGAACACCACTAGGAGGTGCAATCATATCAGACAGCAAATAAACAAGATATGTGCAACAATTTAAAAATGAGTACTTGAAAGCTGAAATTATCATCAGAACACTTCTCACAGGAACTATCACTTCATGCCTGATTTACTTTACATTGCACTGGCCAATCTAAAAAAAAAAAAAAAAAAAAAAAAACACCATCATTCAATTAGAGCTGGTGGGCTTGACTGAGGTAAACAGCAGAAGACCAATGTTTTGACCCCAACAATGCACACAGTAAGGTCACTGCCACCCTGTCCATAACAATGATCTGTTTGGACACAGTCCTGTGTGCTGTGTATTGATTTTGGGGGTTAGTACAAGTGATCCTCATTAAATCCAGTGTTTCCGCAGCAGGCCAGCACTGCAAAACTGTTCCCGCTGCTGCTTCAGAATTTTGTGAAATATCATAACATCACAACTACATGACACTGCTATAGATCTTAATTTGAAATGATGGATAAACAACACAGAGACACGTAGCAACTCTGGGCTGAGGAGAGAGGGATAGAAGGGTGAAAAAGAAAGGAAAGAGGACAGTAGATTGAAGTAGCCCAACTAATGTTAAGTCAGATATATATTGTACAGTTTGACTCCAACAACCCGTTGCATACCCATTACTCTTTGGTCCATATCTCATGAAGTAACATTACTCATTTGCTTGTTGTGAATCTTGTTTTTTAAATTACACTCTGTTATTCACTCTGACCGCCGGCATATGACAGTATCACGTACATTACTTAACTAAATACACCAAATCTTACAGTATAGTTTTTTTGATCTATCAGAATGGTTGAAGACACACACACACACACACACACACACACACACACACACACACACACACCAACCCCCTCCCAGCGGAAACATTGAAATTCGATTCAGTTTCAAACAGTAATGACGTCTGTTGTTTGAAAAGATTCTCCTGAGTATCAACTGTTGCTTAGGTGCTGTCGCCTAGTGAAAAACAAGTACCGTGGATAAGAGATCCATTGAGCCACTGCATGTAGTAGCTCTGTGGGAAGGTGAGCAGCACCTCATTGGACAGAATGGAGATGGGGAGAAGGAGCACAGCACACACTGCAACAGATAGAGTGAATGTGCACAACCACAGCCTGTGGGAAGGAGAAGAGACAGGCCATTAGTGTAGTCCCATGTGTGGTTATGTTTAGCTGCAGGCACTTCAAAGGCTAGGATGGTCTTGGACTGAGATAACAGAGTGCCAGCGTGTAGGGGCAAAGGGCAGTCTGACTGATGAAATGTCCCCATCCCAATCAACAGCCACACACAAGACAGGGCAATAAATCCACTGTGAAGCGGCCTTTGGCCACTACTCATGTCACACTGACTCTGGTATCTGCTCAGTCACTCGGTCGGGTACTAATCACAGTGAGTGAGTGAGAACAGATTGCTGTGAATCAGCTAATCATTAAAGGTTCTTACTTACACAATTTTGTTGACAGTGGCATCTTCAGCATCATCTGAAAGAGCAGATACAGATCTATTACAAAACTGATTCCAAGTCATCAATTGAAATACTTGCTTTTTATGTATATACAATAGTGGGTTGCCACAAATATAACTTATGTTGTATGCCCAAAACTGTCACACTACAAATAAAGATAATTCCGACAGATTACAAAAGCTATACTAGAAGAATTGCTGTATTTAGTTAAGTAATGCACACCATAGTGCATGATACTGTCATTTATTCCCATGTAAATTTTGCCAAAGCAATCTGGTTTGAGGAAAAGCCTGAAGAGCAAAAACCAGTTTTACGTTTGCTTAAAGTCTAAAATAACACCGTAGAGTGGTATTGCACAATCGTCATTTAGCTACAGGGTACAACTGTTCTTCCATTACTGATGGCAAGTTGGACGTGCTACATCTGCTTCCAATAGTGGCAAGTTATTGAATTTATGTAACTGTCAACCCAGTCCCACTGCAGAACATCCAACTTGTTTTCAGTTGTAATAATAAAGACCATATTTTAGATCTAAATGCATAAGGTTATTGTTTATAAGCTACAAAGTTGTTGTCAATACCATGTTGACCATATTTTTCTAATGTCTGCACAGTGAAAAATAAAAGACTAATAGAATAGCAAAATACAATAAACATGCTTATTGAAAAGAGCTTCTTTAAGATAAAGTAGAGGGGCCTGAGCTACAGCTCAATGTACAACTGTATAGTTTCTTGCAACATTCATGACCCCCCCCCAAGCCTTCATCCTGACTCACAGTGACACTGTGTGAAGAAGTGTTTATGTGTTACCTAACAGGCATTCTGCACCTCTAGACTGCTCCAGAGCCATGGGCTGAAATGTGCAGGCTTAATACCACACTGACCTAGGCTATGTATAAATGTGTAAGATATATGCAACCTAGAACGTCTTTGTACAATTTTAAAAAGAAAACAATAAAATCTGAGTAAAGTTTATGAAGTAGGCCATATTAAATTTTATTACTTTAATAATAAAAAAGCTTTACATGAGGATAACAAAGACCTTGTTGCCTCTGGCATTCATTTACAAGCCTCATCTGCAAAAATGACCAAATAAACATTTCACTCAAAATAGAATGGGTTGTTTCTGAATAACACCTGTGCTTGCTTGCAAAGTATAACCTAGATACTCTGTGAAAACATTCCAAAACAGCAATGTAATCACCATGCATGTCAACACCATCAACTCCCCTCCCGGCAAGTTTCCATAAGCCTTAGTGGGAATCTTTCTCACAGAGCATTGTTTATGTGGTACAGCCTTTAAAATCCAGGAAAGGAGCGATTTAAAAAAAAAAATAAAAAAAACTCACCAGTGACAAACTCAGCAGTCTTTTTGAAGTGGGTAAGTATGAGGTAGGACACTATGTACAGGCATGTAAACAGGAGTACACAGATCTGGAGAAGAGACAGAAACACATTTCACACAGTTTGAGATCTTGGCTATAAAATGAGACAGTGTTATTTCTTTTATTTGCTTAAGTAGATAATCACATGAAGAAAGTGCAGCCTTGTAAACAAGCCATCGCATTCTGTCCAATACTACTGATGAGCAACATATTTATTGAGGCTGGCTCACATCTCTGATTTTGTAGATTCTGCTAGGTCTTAAATGTGGGGGTGGATATGAAGCACAGATATCAAAAGCAACCAAGGACACTGAAAATACATGGAGAGGGGAAATGCATCAAAAAGTAAACAGAACAGACTGAACTGTTGCAGATGGAAAGAGCCAAAAGCACTATCAGTTTTGCCAAGGCCAGGAGAGACAGATGGAGCCTGAAGATTACCACTGTATCTTAACAAAGATGTGGTGGCGAAATGGATGACTGATAAACTGAGTAGGATTAAGGAGAGTAAAGGGAGGGAGGGTTTATACCAGTGATAGATAGCTTCCAGAATGCCTGTAAAGATTTTCTTACCCTACACTAAATCTACCAACAAATTTAGGCTAAACCTACAGTACATTTACTGAGCAATCCGTTGTCTGGCATTTCAGCCTAAAGAATGAGGTAAATCCCTTGTATGACCATTATACAAAGCAAGAAATACATGAAAAGAACCACACGTTAGCAAAAATGTATCTCCACATGTTTCAAATTAATGCTAGTTCCATATAATCCAAGCAGCAGAGTGGACAGTTTGTAAAAGCCTAGTCATTGCACTCGATCCCACAGAAATGAAAGCATCCAAAATTTTGACTGGTAGTGTAGTATATCCAAATATATCTAAACTGTGTGGGCCTGCCTGGAAAATAAAAATGCCCTCGCCACAGCAAACAAACTGAATTTGTAGACATCAGGTTGACAGACATCAAAAATCATGTTGGCAGAAAGAAACCTTGTGAATGAGAAGACCATACTGCAATTTAACCATTGCACACATGATTTTGTCGTACTTGCTCATGTTCACATACGACTCACATTTTAGTTAAATCTGTGCATGCATGGCTATGTTGTGCAAGGGGTTTGATTATTCTACTAGAATGTGTCATCCAATTTTTAGCAGCTTGACAGAACAGTATACAACTTTGAACAGCAACTCAAATTCCAGTTAGTTAAGTCCCAGCCTGTCCTTAATTTAACTCAAACAACAAAATTGCAGCTCTTTAATGTCCCTCCTCCTTCTCTCTAAAGTCTGACCGAATGCTAAGAAACAGATCTGCAGCGGACTATTAAATGTACAGTCATTTAAGTATAAATAATACAGTGCTCAAATAACTTCAAAGGGTGATTTCATATGTTAATGCACACTGATGCTGCTTGTCACATTTCTTTAACGCAAGATCTTATCAAGACCTTTTATCCTGCAACACACTGATCCATCCTGGTCTCTCTAAGCTCAGGGTGGGGGCTCCCACACCATATCATAGACAAGTTCTTCATCTGAGACCAGACACATTTGTCAGATGCTCTTATGCAAGATGTTATACAATGCTGCACCATCTGGTAAAGATCACATCTTCCTATTGATTAACTGGTTGTTTTGCTTCATCATCCATTTATGTAACGCTCGGTGGGTACCATGTGGCACCATGTGTGTGAGAATTTAGCTGATAAACACTATTCTGCTATTTGGATGGTTTTCAAATGCTTTGAACAGATCCTGAGCTGGACCAGCTTTTGGATTCTCAGACAACAAAAAAATCTCCCCTGTATCCAAGCAAACACTAGTAGAGATTGTTTGCAGATTATAGATTTAGAATAATTCTCACAAATCTCCTCTTTCAAACATTTTTTGGTTACATAAGATGCTATTTATTAAATGGAAATGTAACATTTTAATACTCATTATTTAGAGAGAGAATGTTTGGGGTGTCTAGAAAAATCTCCTGATTTTAGCCGTAATTTGCTCTATACTAACACTCTTGGTGTCTACTTTTTGATGTGTACTGCACAAATTAGATTAAATAAAACAACCCTCTATCTCCTTTCCTCTCTGCCAGTTTGTTTATAGGTCCTATATTTAAAAAGGTTGTTACAGATGGGATGGTTGTTACAAGGGAGATCGGAGTAGTAAATAGGAGCTGAAAAACCAGTTTTCAGCCAACGACCCCTCATCTATGTGGAGAAGCCTGAAAAACATGACTAGCAACAGGAAACTACCCACCCCCGCTGTGGAAGACCATCAACTGGCAGATGACCCAAATGTGTTTTACTGTAGGTTTGAGAAGCAGAACTCCACACCCCTCACCTCAGACCTAGCAGCTACTCCACCCTAAAATAACCTCCCAGCCCCCCGCCCCTGAAGATCTGTGAAAAGGATGTGCAAGGCCTTGTTAAAAAAACAAAAGATCAGAAATGCACCGGGCCCAGATGGTGTGAACCTCTCCTGCCTGAAAGCTTGTGCTGATCAGCTGACCCAGATCACGGGAGCTGTGTAACGTCCCCTCCTGCTGCAAACACTCCACCATCATCCTGGTTCCCAAGAAACCCTCCATCAGCTGACTGATTTACTACAGACCTGTTGCCCTGACATCTGTAGTTATGAAGTCCATTGAGAGACTGGTGTTGGCCCACTTGAAGGACATCGTAGACCCCCTGCTGGCCCCCTGCAGTTTGCCTGCCAGGCAAACAGGTCAGTGAATGATGCAGTCAACATAGCACTGCATTACACCCTGCAACATCTCAACTCCCCAGAGACCTATGCCTGGTTCAACCTGTCAGTGGATCACTAGCTTTCTGACAGGCAGGAAGCGGCAGGTGAGGCTAGGGAAAACCACATCCAGCACTCGGACTATCAGCACAGGCACTCCCCGGGGGATGTGTGCTCTCCCTGCTGCTGTTTTCCCTCTACACATATGACTGCACCTCAGAGGACCCCTCTGTTAAACTCCTGAAGTTCACAGATGACACAATGGTCACCGTCTCATTCGAGACGGTGACAAGTCGACCCACAGACAGGAAGTTGAACAGCTGGCCCTGTGGTGCAGTCTCAGCAACCTGGAGCTGAACATGCTCAAAACAGTGGAGATGACAGTGGACTTTAGGAGCTATTGGGTTTGCTGCTTCAGTTATTCTACCATATTCTTTGTTCTATGTCCTTTTTCCTTATTCTAGAATAATTAATTTGTATATCATTTAATTAATCCCTAAATATAGGTCAGTTTCCTTGCCTAATGTAGAGATACATGGTTTTTGCTAATCTTCTCTTTCAATAATACAACTTTGGCTACACGTTCCCCCCCCACCACACCCTCTCTAGTTACAGTTGAGCAAACAAGACCCGATACTGAAATACGCAGCACAAAAGATGCTGACATTGTTTCTTCCTGTTATGCATCAGCAATATCGCTAGTCTTTGGAAATGAACTGCCAATGACAACCGACTGGGCCTTTTAGGGTTTTAAACATAGATATCCACGTGTCTGGCTGTGTTTAAACCCATATTTCTGGCAAATCTAAAGTTCAGCGGGGACAGTCGGTGCTACACAAAATAGAGTCGATCACTGAAAGAGTGCGCACAGCAAAGATTAAATGCACTATTATCAGTATAGCAAAACAGAAATTGTACATTAGGGTGGGCCAAGACATGGTAAACAGATAACGGGAAGATGTGAGAAGAGACTCCAGCCGTTATAAATTGAACAGGAAAACCCCAGATGCTTCACGATATTCCTGTGCCGCACACACCACTATGTGCGCGACCAGGTGCATCCGTGCAATACACGTCTGCACGGGTCGTGATACAGACGCTGTAAATCAATATTCAGAAGATAAAACGAATTTCAAGCATTAAACTGACCAAAAAGTCAAGTTAAATTTGTTGTTACACATACTTGTTCTTCAACGCTGCTATATATACTTACCACATCTTATATCTCAGCGTAAACAATCGTAAAACCATACGAAACAAACTCTTATTTAAGCAACGAGGCTTTCACGCGGTGCAAGTGGTTGAATGTATTGTTTGCGACCCTAATATGCATATTAACAAACGGCTCTTTAGCCTAGCGATAGCTACTACTTACTATGGTCTCCCGGACACGGTTGTGGAAAAGTTGCTCTCTAACCGACACGTCGTCCGTTTCCATTCTCCGAAACCATTACAATGTCCTTTCAGGCTTAAAGGCACTGGGGGGGGAATAATGACAGAGTTAAAAGACGCAGCATCTCCTCAGAAATGCAGTGAATATGTATCTGCCCAACCAGGATGCAGTTACAAGGCTGAGTTAGCGTCGTGCCACGCTCAACTCTGATAGAAAAAGGAGGAGGGACCTCAAGGGGCGGGGCTACACAGAGGAGAGGAAGACTGGTCAGCCAAAGGTAGCTGTCAATCATCATCATTAGTTTGGCGTCATCAGATTGGTGTTATTAATATCCAAAGGTGTGTTACATACTGAACATACCCGACAGGGTTAAACCTTAAAAGTACATGTGGGCTACTTGAAGATTCTCTGGCACGTTTCACAACAATGTGACAATTAAACGTTAAAAGTACATGTGGGCTACTTGAACATTCTCTGGCACGTTTCACAACAATGTGCTGTACACTCTGTTACATGGTGTGGACAGATTAACCTCCTAGGGGGCCCCAGGAAGAAAAGAGAATTTTTATAAGGCCCCTGTTAGCACTCTGTACATGGCAGTATAATTATTTAATTACTAGGGGTGGACTATACCACAGAATTTGGATTGGATCCCAGACCAAGTAGGCCAGTACTAGGCCACAATCACTGGTGCCAATACTGATACTTTTTCATTCCCACCAAATAATTTCTCCAACATTAAGCATTATTTTACTCTTTTCTAGTAATCTAGTAAAACTTACTTCTTCCACCCCTAATTTAGGTAACTTCAGGAATAGGCTTTGGATTTATGAGATTATCTGTCTCATATGAAAATCAAATATAGGGCTTTAGGTTACAGTTCAAGGTTCTTACTGCACTATTTGTAATGAATGATGAACACATGTATGTGTTCTTTGTTTCTTACAAATGTCCTCTTTAGCCCATTTTCTCACCTTATCAGTGAACACGAGTAAAGGGCAAAATTGTGTGGCGTGTTGAGGCCACAGACCATTTCACTGTAATAATCCAAAGTCCAACTATTGCAACAACATGCAGTAACTTCAACTATAGAAAGGACTAGAAAGGATTTATCGGGATAAAGATTTGAAATTATGTGCTTGGTAAGTAACCTAGTTTTTATTAGACAAAACCGAATAGATCTTAAGTGTATAAAAAGTAATTATTGAAAAGTCATCTATTAAAGCCTTTTTAACTGAGCACTTGCTTATAGAGAAAGGTTGGAGTCTATAGTTTTTTTTTCGTATGACATTTGATACTCAAAATACATGTGTAATAACATGGACAGATACAGTGTATAAAATACTGTATAACACAGCCTTGTAATGACGTGAGAGCTTGGGAACAAAAACAAAAATGTGATATGATAAAAAAAAATGTCAAGGTAGACTTGAAGATTAGACTAAATTATTGTGTTACTCCATTGCAGGTATTCAAGAATGACTACATGTATGGGGAATGAGCCACTGTAGCCAGGATGGTAAAAAGTGTAATGGTAGCTTATGCCCTGTGGGCAGTAGGTGGACCCCTGGGCCTTCACCATCTGTATTTAGGAAGAGACAACCATGCTCTGTTATGGATATTAACCCTGGGAGGCTTTGGGTTTGGCTGGGTCAGAGAGGTCATACGTATCCCTGCTTATGTTGGTGAGGCCAATCAAGTTGCAAAGAAAGAGAGAAGAAGATCATCTGTCATAGCCACTCCACCCATAAGCCCTGTTAGATTTGCTGGACAGGTGTGTGTTGGGATCTACTTTGGTACTGTGGCTCTGATAGGACTGAATTCCCTCAGTTTCTTCTATTTGATAGTTCTGCCTTTATTTGTGGGTGCAGGGGTACATCTAGTGTCAAGCGTTGGCCAACAGACCTCTGATCTTCAAAAAACATTGACTGCTTGTTTCATAACATCCCCAATATTCTATGGCAGTACCTTATCACCCCTTCCTATTAGTCTGGCTGCCAGTGTCACGGCTGCACAGCACCGCAGGTTCAAGCCTCCACGAACACCTGGGAAGGCACAGGACCTGGGTGAGAAGATGTCACAATGTGACAATATCATTTGACGTCCTTTTAAACAAAGACAACATTGTGTCATTTTCTTTTAAGTCCTACTGAAATAAATTTTTTCCTCTTTTGTCCAGGGCCACGGCTTTACAGGCTCAGTCTGGCTTGGCTGGCATTCTCAGCTCCACTGGCTTATTGTGTTTTCTATAACACCACAGCAACACTGTACTACCTATCTGACTGTGTAGCAGTAATGCTGGATATTTTCTGGTTTCTGCCATGGCTCAGAAGTGTACTGGAGTACTTTCTTTTAATGCCATATCGAATCTTGTGTGCTCTCACTGGAGGAGGGTATTATGAAGAGACCTGGAAGAAGGTGCTGGAAATACTGCTCAAAGAGTACACTGAGAGAGAAAAGGAAGCACTGCAGGTGAGCATTCACATATCTCTGAAAAGGTTAAAAATCACGAGTTAATGCTTAGCTATAGATTCGTCATAGTTTGAGGTGTATACTGTTTGTCACTCTGTACATTACCAGTGAGTAAACATATTGCTCTAGCATAGTCCTAATTAATAACCTGTGAATTTGGAACTATGTTGCAGGTATTGTCACTGGAAGCAGAGGCTTCTCTTGAAGACATACATCGAAGCTATAGGGAACTAGCCAAAACATGGCATCCAGACCACAACCCCAGTAAGGATGCGGAGGCAATGTTTGTGAAGATCCATGAGGCTTATGAGGCCCTTCTGCGTTGGCACAGGCCTGATCGATTCAGATAGTTGCGCTTTGTTTTGCATTACCTGGCTTGAATAGTTACAAACGCACAATCAGGGATGATTGCAATGTTTCTAAAACATTATTTTTTATTTTCATGGTAATAACATATAACCTATATAATAACCTACTGTATATTTGCTCTTGCATTTCACAGTTGTCTGATTGGGTCAGAGCTGGTCTGCCACCTTGTGGCACTATACTTGTAATATCACCATAAACTATTTCCTCACAACAATTTTACTTATGGTTTCATGTGTGCCTGCTTGTTCCTAAACGCTAAACTATCACTGCCCTGCACATATCGCATAATATTATATTCATAACATGAAAACTAAAATTTATTTGTAAATGATGTACACTGTGTAATAAAGGGGTTAGGGTTACTGTACTGAGAAATGTAAAATAACCTGCCTACTTTATTCTCCACAAGCATTTCCGGAGGAGGCTTTGATCATAAACGGTGAATTTTCCAGTAATAACTGTACTATCTCTAGCAGGCTAACTGGCTAGCTCGTAGCCACTGTTTGCCAATACAGATATTCACACGCAACAGTCTAAATAGTTAATGGTCTGTTGAGACTATGAGTTATGACATAACGTTATCAATACGTTGTGCCACCTGGACTGGGAGCTGACATGCATCGATGCATTCGATAATCATTGAATCAAGAGATCTGTTGTACAATTGTCCGGTCTGTATCCCAGCATGGGCCCGGAAGTTGTTTGGGATTCCCAGGTAAAAAAAAAAAAAAAAAAAAAAAAAAAAAAAAAAAAAAAAAAAAAAATCCCGGAGATGCTGTCGACGCCTGGGAAAACAAACAGCTATCCAGACAATTAAAAAGGAAAACACCGATCGGTCGCCAGGTAAG
Source organism: Monopterus albus (assembly GCF_001952655.1). Classification (NCBI taxonomy): domain Eukaryota; kingdom Metazoa; phylum Chordata; class Actinopteri; order Synbranchiformes; family Synbranchidae; genus Monopterus; species Monopterus albus. The sequence continues at coordinate 2,242,106 of NW_018127886.1, read as the reverse complement.
GAAGAGGCTTGTGGACTTCACCGCGGCGCTCGGTAAGACCATCCATCGATTTTAATTTGGAAGTACGGCATGTTTTTGAGTAGCTGATAGGGTGAGTGCCATTTGTCGTGTGGTCGGGTGCCATAGCAACGGCACATGAGAAGCACTGTATAGCCCAGGCCAGCTTGACGTGCTCGATGTTGGATGACAGCTGCGTTTATGCGGACAATTCAGTCAGTGGCAGCTCCTGCAACACATTGCCGTTGTGTCTCGCCCGTTCATGAGCTGATTGGTGTCATAACGGACCTAAACGATCGCTAAAACAAGTAGCTACGGATATGTGAAGTGGCATGATAGTTAAATGAAAATGTATATATTTAGCTGCACAGTCGCCCATCTCGGGCAGAACGTATTGTCAGACAAGGGTCGGTGCTGGTGTGCGTCCCTTGTTAATCGCCGTGCCCCGGTGTGACTGGTGCGTCTCCGGGCTGCAGCAGCGCCTGTTGCTCCCATGCACGGCCAGCGCGAAGATGTACATTTTCCCTGCGACGTGTTGTCTCCGCCCCCCGCTCGGTTCACAGTCTCCTCTGTCCAGTGTTGTCATCCATTTGAGCAGAAGATGCAGTATTGTACATACTGGTGTTTCTTCTCCCTCTTTTTTTTTAAACATTGTGCTCAACTTGAAATAAAACAGAGCATCGTTCTGGTTATGTAGAACATAGCCTACTGTATGTCTGGAGATGTACTCAGCACTGCCACATACCTCACTTTGTTGTCTGTTGTGGTAGACTGCTGTTGTTCCGCCTAACCTATACAGTGCCCTAAATGCTGCTCATTATCATTATTACATTTTTTGTACGACTATTTATGGTTGGCTTAAAATACTAAAAGTTTTCTAATGTGATTTCTAACATCTTTATATAGTATAATATTTTATTTTTTTACATAGGCTCATATGTATTCTTTCATTCTCTGCATCCCTGGTTTTGTTTTATTCCATTTTTTTCCAGCTTTAACACTACATCTATAAAGTATGATATTTTCTCATTTTAATTGTGTTGCAATGGATTGCACTGGATTGCTTTTTAGTGTAAAGTGTACAGTGTTCCTGCTATTTTGTCCAACCCCCATTCAATTTTAACTCCTCCTTCAACACTCTTGGCCATCACCTCAATAAATCTCATATTCATTTGCAGGCCATACTGCAGAAGAGTCTACATGATACCAAAACAGCTGAGCCAACCCAATTTTACTAGATTAGTGTGTTACAGTGATCTTATTTTTAGATACTTGGAATTGAAAACACAAAGTTATCTGTTTCCTAGCCTTATTCTTGAACCAACAAACAGCTGCTAAGCATATTTTACATCTTTAATACCTAAGGTAATTTTGATGTAAAACTAAGATAATTGGATCTTTTTCAAATGATCATTATGAAATGGAAAAAATCATATTTACAGTCTGTTTTTAAATCATATTTTTTAGGCATCTGGTGAGAGAATGAATGCTGAAGAATGCAATGGACGCTCATACGCACAAGGTAAGTTTTTACCCTGGAATAACTACAACAGTCACTAGACTTTAATGTTTACTTTAATAACACAGGCATCATATTGTTTCAGGTAATGGAGGAGAGTCATCAACAGAACAGAATTTTTATGGTGGGCTGCATGGCCCCGCAACGAGATCTCCAAACAGTCAGCAGTCCTCACCACACCGCTCCTTTAGTGGTCAGTTAGTATTCCTTTGTTGCATTGTGTCTACATGTTCATTAAAATTATGTATGAAGGTAAGTGTGTTTTTTTTTTGTCTCATTCTGTCCCTACACAGCAAACTCCATCAAGGTTGAGCTGTGCAGTGATGATGAGTCACCTGGTGCTCCACAGTCGGAGAACAGAGAGGCTGTGATGGATGATAATAGGAGGGAAGACAAAGGGGATCCCATGGATGAAGGAAGCGCAGAATATGCTGGAGCAGGAAGAGACAGAGCAAGCATTTACAATGAGATTGCCAGTCCAAACGCTGCCTCACCAGGACCCATCCGACTGCCCAATGGGAAGCTGCAGTGTGAGGTTTGTGGCATGATCTGCATTGGGCCCAATGTGCTAATGGTGCATAAGCGTAGCCACACAGGTGAGAACAAGCCAGCAAGGCAGTGCTTATCCCAGTACATACATAAACGTAAATGCCTACAAATAAAAGTGATATTTACCTTTGAAATCCTGTGTGTTCATAGGAGAGAGGCCGTTCCAGTGTAACCAGTGTGGGGCTTCGTTCACCCAGAAGGGGAACTTGCTACGTCACATCAAGTTGCATTCAGGAGAGAAGCCTTTCAAATGTCAAATTTGCAACTATGCTTGTCGCCGGAGAGATGCCCTGGCTGGACATCTACGCACACACACAGGTAGCTCAGTGAGCTTTATGTGCAATACAACAGAACCTAACAACTCAAACTTATTCCATGATTTTTTCATATACTGATTTGTTCAGGTGTTGAACTTGACGGATGTAGTGGTTATAATATTATAATATTATTCCTTATTTGTGATGAAGTATACCTTATGAAATGATGCTAAACCGCAGAAGTGCGGATTCATTAGAATGGACCATTTCCGCCTTCTGTGAAGCTCAGAGGAAATAGGGCTTTTTTACCAGAATCTACTGTAAAACACATGACATAATATGACATTTAACAGTTTGTGAAAACAGGAAATCCTGTTGGTGCTTTCAATTTGTGAACACACGTTCAACAGGTGTTCAAATACAGTTCTGGTGCAGTAGGTTTTGGTCGATCTCAACAGGTCTGAAAGGTCATTTTCAAAGAAAAAATTCATGCAAACTGGATTTCAGCAAATTGACGTCAGTCTTTCCGACTGGTGGAACGTTGCGGTGAAGGGTTAGGCGTTTTTCTGTCGTCATTGGCGAGCAACATAGCATAATTCCAGGAATTGCCAATCAATGGGTAGGTTCCTTTCTCTCAAACATAGTCAATTTTATCTTTGTTGAAAATAAAATAAAATAAACAAATTACCCCTCTCATAAACATATGATTAAACACCAATGTGAAATTGTTATACCAGTTCTAGACAAAAACTGTCTCTGCATTTGATCATCTTGGGTGAAATTTTGGACCTTTTGTCTGACTTGGAAGAAATCAGTTCAGCTTTTTGTCTTTGAACAGCTGTCTCTTCTCCAACGGTGGGAAAGCCTTTCAAGTGCAGCTCCTGTAGTCGCAGCTACAAACAACAAAGCACACTGGTGGAACATCTAGAGCGCTGCCATAGTTATCTGAAGAGTCTGGACCACCAGACAGCAGTTAATACACAGACAGCGCAGGGTAACACATCACACAAACATAAAACCCACTAGCTTTTATAGACAACAAACCTGTATGTTTCTACAGGATTGTACACGCAGATGTACTGAATAAAGCAAGTTTATCGTATTTATACAAATATGATAAACCTGACGAATGATGAGGGCCTTCTGTTTGCAGGAGAAGAATCAGTAAATATGGAGACGATTACTAAACCTGTGCTCCAGCCATCCAATGACAGAAATCAGTTTGTGGATAGACTGGCTATTAGCTTCACCAAACGCAAGAGGTCAACACCACAGAAGTTTTTGGGTGAGTTGTTTTTTAATAAAACAATTTGTAAAGAGGGGTTTTACACAGATTACACACACATATTCTATTTTTTTTTTATTTCAGTTTCAATTATATATTAATAAGAATATATTTTTCAGCTTGATAAGGGATAAGAACCTGGTCTGGCATAATACAACTCCAAATCAGAAAAAGTTGGGAGGGTATGTAAAATCAAAATTAAAACTGAAATTAGTGATTTCTAAATCATCTGTGCCCTGTATTACATTGAAAACAATACAGCAGCACATTATTTGATGTGATACCTTATAAATTTTATTCTTTGTTCAAAATAAACATTCACTTCAGTTCTGATGCCTGCAAGCTGGATGACCATGCTCTCTGGTCCCTTCAGACGGCACTGCATCACGAATTGTCACTCTTCTATAAGTGATATAACCACATGAGCTCAGGATTTCTTTGGCACACCTGTGTCAAGCACTACAATACATAATTACATTCATAAATGCTACTTAAAACTGTGCTGTGCCAAAGGAAGCCCTATGTCAACAGTGTCCAGAGGCACAGTCGACTGCTCTGGGTCAGAGGCATCTGGGATGGACCATCACACAGTGGAAACATGTATTGTGGTCAGACGAATCAGTATTTCAGGTCTTTTTTGTAAGGAATAGCCACCGTGTGCTCCAGACCAAAGACGAAAAGGACTGTGCAGACTGTTACCAGCAGCAAGTCCCAAAGCCAGGTTCTATTACAGTCTGGGGTTGTGTCAGTGCCCTTGGCAAAGGTAACTTACACTTCTGTGATGGCTCCATTAATGCTGAAAAATAGAGAGATTTTGGAGCAACATATGCTGCCTTCAAGATGACATCTTTTCCAGGGACGCCCATGCATATTTCAGCAAGACAATGCAGAACCTCATACTGCTCACATTACCAAGGCCTGGCTGGAGGAAAAAGGTGCGAGTGCTGGACTGGTCTGCCTGTAGTCCTGATCTGTCCCCAATAGAGAATGTGTGGTGCAATTTGAAACGCAAATTGCATCAACGAAGACCCAGGACTGTTGTGCATCTTAAGACTTGTTTGCAGGAGGAATGGAACAAAATTACACCTGACACACTTAATCACTTGTTGTCTCTAAATGTCTTTTAAGTGTGGTGAAAAGGAATGGCAACATCACACCGTGGTACATGCTTTACTGTCCAAACGTTTTTTGGAATGTGTTGCAGGCATCAGAATCACAATGTTCACAGTGAGTGTTTATTTTGAACAAAGAATAAACCTGATGAGGTGTCAAATATTGTGCTGCTGTATTGTTTTCAATATAATATAAGACACAGATGATTTACAAATCACTATTTTCTGTTTTAATTTTGATTTTACATACTGTCACAACTTTTCTGATTTGGGGTTGTAAGATCTTTGTCTAACATCATCAGCTGTCCTGTCAAAGGTCAACATGTTTACCAGTTTGGAGATGCTGGGTTAATGTTGCACCATGACAAGTTGCCAAATGAAGCAGATGATGTAAATCCAGGGGACCTTCTGTCTTAATTTTTCTGCAGGTGAAAAGCACATGCACCTCGTCCTACCTGAAGCACCTTATGAATTGTCTTCTGGCTCTGAGAAAGAGGGGGATCTCATGAGCTCTCAGCCTGCTGGGGATTCTGCAGCGTTGCCTGGTTCACATCTCCAAGGCCCTAGGGGTAAAGGTGAGAACCACGAGTCACCTGCACTGTCTCAGCTCCATCCTGCCTTCCTGTTGGAACACCCCACAGGTCTATCAGGCTCTGTCAACAGCAGTGTGACACCTCAGGGCCCCCGAGCCCATGGTGGCGGTGGGCTAGCAACGATGTCTCTTGGCCTGGCTGGGCGGGAAGCAGGTGAGGGTCGCGATGACCAACCCTCAGCCCATAGCCACAGCACCTCAACCAACGGCTGCCCCGATTCTACAGACACAGAGAGCACAGCAGAAGAGCAGAGCACAAGGGCTACAGCCCCGACAAGTACCTCTAACAACCACCACCTCCACTACCAAACCCCAGCACTGCCCCGCAGCCATCCCACCTGCAACCCCAGCCAGGTCAAAGACTTGGACCCAGAGTGGGAGAGAGCATGTCCGGTGCCCACCACCATATCAAAGAGGAGACCTGGCTCACCCCTTTCTTGGGAGACTGTACAGGTGTTAGACAGGGATGGCAGGCCTGTGCGCTCCTATTACTGCCAGCACTGCCGCATCCTCTTTCTGGACCATGTCATGTTCACCATCCACATGGGTTGTCACGGCTTCCGCCAACCCTTCGAGTGCAACATCTGTGGCCACCTCAGCCAGGACCGCTACGAGTTCTCATCTCACATCAGCCGTGGAGAGCACCAGGTAGGCTGAGGAGAGGGGCTCGTGGCAGGACCAGGAGAGGTGACTGCTGCTCTCTAAAATTGTGGGCTCACGTTTGTTCTGCACCAGATCAGTTGCTTTAAATCCATAATGTAAGTAAAACAATTTGTGGTTTTATTATGAGAATATTTATTAAACTATAGCAGACACAAGTGGAGAATCTTTTCACCATACCATTTAAAAAGTTTGGTGGAGGCAAATTACATTCTGATTCATGAGTGATTGCACTCCCATATCAAATCATCGAGCAAAACTACTGGTTTTGCATCAAAAGTGCCTTCTTGGGGGATTTCCTCTTAATTTAGAAAACTGGATGGGAACTGGTGCTCAAAAATTTTGACTAGCCATGTTTTCCTAAATAATTTAGTTAGTACTTTTACAAGGTCAGAGGCAGTTAAGAAAAGCATGGCTTGTACATTTTAAGAATTATATTTGGTATAGTACACCCAAGAGCTTTGTTTTTGTGGTTAAGGATTGCGTTTTGTGTAGGGTGTCAGGTAAGCTTAATATGCACTGAGAGCTTTGTGCCTCTGGGTTTGGGATGAGCTTTGTCACAGACAAAGCACAGAAATGGATTGCCTTAACTCCTGCAGTACTATGCTGCTGCAGGAATACATATTGTTTACAGCACGGTTCAACAGTGTGAAGTCACCTCAGAAAAGAGAATATTATACATCTGCACAGTGACTTTCAGGACAAAGCGATATCATAAAGGATTTTAAAGTGAGCCTTAGAATACTGGTGCAGATCAGACTGCGAGCCATATGTAGTGTACAGGAAGAGCCTGACTGAGATGGCCCAGCGTGCTATACCTACACATGATTGCACTTTTAGGTTCCTTGCTTATATATGAACGTATTTGCCGAAGCACTTGGCTTTACAAATTTGATTTCTGTGATTGTTCTACTGCACTGATAAATCACATAATGCTCACAAGAATTAATCAATTTTGCAACACCAGTGTATTTTTAACGGAGCTGGCCTTCGACAGAAATCCCACAGCGTTGCACTGGTTGTGCGGACTGCACTCACATTTGCTGCAATGAGTGACTGAGAATTAAATATCACTTTAACTAAAATAATTATTTTGTGGTTTTGCTCTCAGCAGTTGAGACTGAGATTTGAAACAATTTCCATAATGTAAGTGAATCAACAAATGAATTATTTAAAAATGAATTATTAAGAAATCAGTTTGGATCTGTTCAGTTAACACTTGTGATGATCTATTTAGTGTTGTTTGGTTCAGCCTTGGTGTATTTAATCAGCTATATTCCAAATCTTATCCAGCATATTCCTCAAGTCCATGAAATGTTACCTCCTGCTTCTTTATAGCACCCAAATACCTTATTGCTACAGTATGGTGAGTTATCGGATAATGTTAATATTGAGGACACGAATGAGACCAAACTCAGTATTCTTGTTATTGTGGGTTTGCTGCTTCATAGTTCAACTTGATTTCCTTTAATTACAGTCAAATGTACTTGAAACTGTTTGAGGAAAAGAGTAAAATCAAATGCACTTGGTTTGATAAGTTGCGAAATGTGTGAATGGAATATAGCATGTGTGCTTGTCAGTTTCTGCTTTTATCTTAATTGTGAATTATTAATTAGTAATTTCAAGACGTGAAAATGAGGCATGGGTTTTTGTCTCCTTGTGTGAACTTTTCAATGTTATATGATATTTTGTGAATGATATAACATGACAAAACACTTTACCTCAAAGTTAAAGATGAACAACTGCCTCATTATTTCAGAAAGTCATGTTGCTTTCCAAGATGTTCTTACATTTACAAATGCGTGCCCCTCGATATTCTTGAAACTTTTTACTGTCAATAAAGTTACGTTTATTGTAAAAGTGGTTTTCCCTAGTTTGACTACGATACAGTGCACAGCTTTGCGCTTGTCACCTGAAATACACTATGGGTATTTCACATTCCCCTGTGAGATGATACAAAAAACTGTTGCGTAAACAAGTATTCTTTGACTGTGACTGCTGCTACCAAGCAGCTGCAGAGTCTGGTCCTTGAGTAGAGATAAAGACTCCACACCAGTCGTTTAGACTTTAATTTATGGAGCTACGTCCATCGGTCCATGTCATATTTGAGGATGTAAAGACCTGGACCTTCATAATTGCGTTGCAGTCTGTAATGTACATTTAGTTAACAATAATAAAAATCTTTACATTGTATATTATATTACCACTTGTCAATATGAACCCTTGGTATGGAAGAAGATTAGAACTACTGTAAAAAAAACAACAACTATTTGACTTTTTTAAATGTCAGCTTTAAAGCCAGAATTCAAAGAATTTTTTTTCACAGTGACTCTAATCCTGTTCTGTACCTTAACAGCGGCACTGTTACATAATATGACCTAACAAAGGGTGCACAAATTCTGAACTTATCTAGCTTATATATCTGCTATACATATACATACTTTCATCATTTAGACTTAACAATAATAATTTAGGGATAGGCCATGTGAGGGAACCCCATGTACCATCATGTAACCACAAGTTTTGATAATTACTTAACAATCAAAATCATACATCCACAAAACTATCGGTTCTCTGATATATCCATCTATCTGTATAGTAGAGGAAGCAAATAATGTCAAAGTAGCACGTGTGAGGATCACATACAGATGATTTCTGAGTTCAGGATATTAGGTTTTAGAACATTAAAAAAACACAATAAAAAACTTTAAACAAATGATTAATAATTACATCCTGTGCTGTCCTGAATCTAAGAAGCATCTAAGTTCAGACTATGTATCTGTGGACCCTGTAATAGAAGCCTAATAATTTATTTTGTCTTTCAACTTTGTCTCACATCTAAGCAATACACTGAAAACACAGACTTGAACATAAAAAGTAGGAAGAAGAAAAGACATTACAATCTGTCAAACAAATGCTAAATCCTTTCAAATTACAAGCCAGACAAACTAGAATGTAAATAACATTTACATTTTCACACCCTCTTTTGCTTGTTTTTTAAATATTTTACATCTTTACATCCAAAAAATTGCAATTTTAAAATCAGTTTGTTGTCACAGAAAACATATTGTATTTAATAGTTTTTAACATTCTTGCATTGTCCATAATGAATGTTAAGACTTCAAAGATAAGCTGTGTATTTCTTCTGAGAAACAGTTGAAATAGGTAGTGTTTACAATGAATCGAGTTAACCTGAAACTTAGACTGCTTTATATTTACATGACCTTTTGGCCTATGTGACAGACCTTCTTTTTGTGTGTGTTTCAGGTTAGTCTTGACATTTTATTCCTCTGCAGTGGAAAATCTCTTTTGGCTACACCTACATAAAAATTCCAGGTGCAATGTAAAAAAGTACATGACTAAGGTCAGACCCTACAGTGAATGACATTATTCAAAAGTAAAAATAACCACAGTGTATGCAAAAAAATTGCTGTTATGTCTTCTGACTGATTTAGTTATACACAATGAAGAAATTAGCAACAAAGATCCCAGTCTATATAAAAGCCAAACACGTATCTGCATAGAGTATTTTTCTTACTTCAGTGTGATCCTCAGCGTACCCATCACCACCCCGAGGAAGTCAAGAAAGGCAAAATCATTTGCCAAATCAGGCATTGTGTACTGAGTTGTGCAGTGCGTTTTACTGTAATTTTGATAATCAGGATATTCTAACCCCAAACCAAAACCACTTCTTCATGTAACTGTCACTAGATATTTTCAAATATTTGCAGCCTTGATGTAAACAACTCACAAAAATACCACATTAATGTCCCCACCCAGTGCACTGCTTCTGTTTGGGTATTGACATTTTTCTGTCTTTAAACAGTCTAGATAAATGATTTGGTAAAAACAAGGTGCACATGTGACAAGAAAGCTATGCTGAACACTTTTGAGGAATAAAATCTGCTTGCAATCCACTCATGGATAGACCCAGAATCGCCTAGCACCTGTGCCCAGCAGGAAGCTTTCAGAAGGCATGCTCCGCATATTTATGTTCTGATTAGTTCATTTTGCATGTTTTACTCAGTTTAATACACATCACTAATACATCATGGGTCTGGGTTTGAATGCATATGTCTATTTGCAATGTACCCACAGTTCTTATTTATTTCTGTATGGTATGAAAATCAACCCAGTGCTCACAGAAAACATACATTTAAATTTAAATGTAGGTTAAAGTTGAAAAGAATGACTTTCAAAACCCCCGTACGGTACATTTAAGTGCTAATGGGAATTAAAGAATTCAAGCTGTTTACCAAACAGCTCTCCAAAGCTATGTTGCTGGAAATCTCATCCAGAGGGACAAACATTAAATCATAGGCATGATGAAAACATTAACAATATATCTTTGGGATGACAGAACGTCTCTCTTTAATAATGGTGTCAAAGTTGTCAACAGAACTATGGTAAATTACAACAAAATGAAAATAATAAAGGACAGTACCTGCAAATTAATGTAGAAGCAATGAATTAACCAATTAATAGATCAACATAAAATTAATCAATTTAGATAAACACTTAGCCATTTATGTCCAGGATTCACTGTTTGAGGGTATGTTTCTTTTGTCATTTGTAAATTGGATATTTCTGGGTGTTGGACTGGTAGTCAAAGGAATCAAGTAATCTGATTATGCTGCCTTAAGCTCCTTGATGCTGTGATGGGCATATTTCATCTGAACCAAGTGGCTGCTTAAGAGGTATACATGTAAAAAAATCTAGAAACCTATATAATATTCTTTGAAAGTTTGTAATTAGTGTGATAAATTAATGTGCATTAATGGACTAAACAGGCAAAAACAGCACTATGGCCTTTAAACTTTACATTTACAGTTCAAAGTTTCTCTTAATTCCTTATCATTTTACAGATTCTGATCAGTATTCAAATTACCACAAATGAAGCTGCATGCTTCTGTGTTCCACTTTGAGGCACGGTAACAGTGTGACATCAGGTTTCCTTTCTGAGGCGATGTCCCACAAACAGCTCTGACAGGGTGAATTTTATTTTACTTATAGGTGGTCTATCATGTGCATTTGTATGTAAAGGTTTGGCACCCCTGAACAAATTACACTCTTATTTGATTTTGTGAAAAGAAGTAAATACAACCCCTCTCTTAAAAATGACCCTTTGCTCTAATATTAACACACTTTATTTCAATAACTTAAAAATTAAGAAAAAATGTCAACAGTATTGCGTTTGGATAGTGCACTAAATCAGTACTTAGTAACCCCTTTTGGCAGATATCACAACTTGCAAAATGCAGCCAACTAACAGTCTTTCTATTCTGGATTTAGTAACCCACTTTTCACTCTTCTTTGCAGATCACTTCAAGCTCTGAGATATTTTTAGGCTGTCTTGCACACAGTGTTTAAAATCTACTTAACTACCCACATATTTTTAGTGATGTTCTGTGCTGCTCTGTGGTGGATTTTGAGGTGTGTTGTGGATCATTGCCCTTTGTAGAAGCAGCCTGTTTCCTTTCACCTCTTAACTGAGTGCATGACATTTGCACCCAGAAGTCTTGCATATACCACAATAAGCCCACTGTTTTCCTTCCTTATTGTTTAAATAGTTTGATTTTAAAAAGTAGTGCGTTGGCATTTGAAGAAATTCGCGGGCCTTATTTATTTATTTATATTCATTTAAAATATCAGCGAAACATGGTCCTACTCACAAACTGCACGATCTTAACACTCGGCTTTGCACAGCTGTTGCAGCGGAATATCTGGAGGTGGTGCCGGTGTGATCGTTCATTTCCATGGGCGTTCCCTCTGTTTAAATTTACAAGTTCGGATGGAAAACGTCAACGGGGACAAAATTACCCTGGGGGCCCGTTTCAAGAAGGAGGTTTTGTTGAAACTCTGAGTTTGTTAAACCTCCTTCTTGAAACGGGCCCCTGGTGGAGGAGACTAGGACGAACAGGTAAACAGATAAACTGATGGCAGGCATCTAATTTGTGTTATAAAAGCGTACTCGTTTGTTTATTTTTACAGGACGTTATTCTACCAGCTACTATCTTGGGCAGGGGGGCGGCTTGTAGCTAACTTTGAGTAGGTTAGCATAGTAGCATTAGGTTGTTTCGCCTTACGATTGTTTTGTTAATCTACTCTACTGTATGAGTGTATTTTAAACAAGTTAGTTTGTGTTACTTGCTAATAATTCAGAATCTATCTACGCGCGATTTAAAACATATTTATTATGCAATGTTATAACATCGGACAAGATAGCGGTTCATAATGTTAGCTAACGTGAGCTAGCTGTTGCCGTTGCCACGAAAATGAGTTGGGTCAAGTTACTTTAACATTAATTTTGCGTATAACGTTATAGGTTAGCGTGGCTATATTATTCCATAATAAATCTTTGAACTAAGTTTGTAATTTCCGTTGTATTTTAGTGCTGTGTCTTTCTGGTCTTGGATGTCACAGTATTGCTAGCAGACAGTAAAAATGTAGCCCTTTAGCTTCTTTTGTAAGGTATGTTCGCCTCATTCTGCGTAGCTAACTAATTTCTAGATGTGTTGACACTGCATTGCATATACGGTATGTTTAATCCAGGGTTTGGTTTTGTGTAAACAAGCAAAGGTAATAGTGGTACCGAAGCCTAATGCCACTAGATGGCAGTCTTTTACAATTTTCAAATCCCATTGCTCCCTCATCCTGTCATGTTTGGTGATAAGATGTATTGGTGCCCCCAGTACTGTCTCAAGGCAACAAGGAGTGATGATCTATGACTGATCAATAGAAAACAATGAATAACACAATGCTAAACACAGTAAGTCTACTGTGCTGCAAACATTTTAGGCACTAAAGGTAAGGTGAGAATGCTGTCAAAAACAATGCCATGAGTTATTTTTATTTATCAATTAACTTCATACAGGGTGCATTAAAAACTGAAAACATTTAAATTAAATTAAGATTTGATGTGACCACCATTTGCCTTAAGCAGCACCAGATACACCTTCACAGATTTTTCAAGGTAGTCTACTTTGCAGGTAGGTTGTGCTAAGCTTCATGGAGAACTAATCCAAGTTCTGTTTAGGCTGTCTCAGTTGCCTCTGTGTGTTCATGTGAACCCAGATTGACTTGATGATGTTGATAGCAGGACTCTGTTGCCATCTGTTACACAACTCTTTATTCTGCTTGTCGCTGAAGATATTTATGTTTGGCCACATATTTGGGATTGTCATCATGTCGCAGAATGAATTTCAGACACGTCTGAGATGTCTTGCACAATGGATAAGAATCTAAAAATCTAAAATTGTGTGTGAGTTTAACTTATACTTAGTACATATTCTTGATCTTAGTGCAAGTTTTTGCTGCATAATTTCTCACACATCACATGAAAGTTAACTTTGGAGACCAATGTAATTTGGAAAACTGAAGTTTAGGCTGATGAAGAATGTGTTCAGCAGTGACATTTGATATCTTTTTTTAAACATGAGATGTATTCATTTGAAATAATTGACTATAAAGCTATATAAAAATGTTAGTATTATTGTCTCAGGAAAGTCAGAAAGATTTGGGGTTAAATCACAGCAGGGCTGAATGGGGTGTGTTTGTGTGGAGCAGCCTTTCCTCTTAGCTAACTCAAACAGTTAGAAAAGGTCAAAAGCACAGGTCAAAGTTTCTCAGGGGGATAAATTTCTCCTATCCTTATCATGTCCTTCCCAGGGTCTCAGGGGAGCATGCCACATGCTGTACAATGATGAAGGTGAAGTCAAAGAAGGAAGGATCTCAAGGTACAGGAGTCCACTCTAAACAAGACAGAAAATCCCCAGACCCCTTTAATGCAAAAACAGGTAAGCACTTGCACACAAAAAGTGAATCAAGCTGTAATCAAATAAAACATGTTTATATGCCAGAGAATTTAGGACAGGAACTTTCTGGCTGTTGCGTAGCAGAATCATCACAATTATGTCAATTATTATTATATCAAGCTAACACACCCATGTGTCTTTTAGAGTATTCAAATGCCAGAAAACTTTATGACAAGCAGTGAAGAAATACAAAGATGTCTCTCCACATTCTCACTGCTCGCCCCAGCTGTACCCTGAATGGGCTACAATATGCACATGGTATTAATTAACGCACTTATTGTGCCATTTCAGTCATACAAAGAATGTGTTTATTTTTCAGCAACCGTGTGTCAGCCAAGGACACATTCAGGTGTAAATGTTCAGTGTTCTCCTGTGCATAACAATATTATGAATTCATTGCCCTTTCTGCATTTGTTGATGCTTGTAGCCACCTGTAGGATGACATTTACAGTATTTACAGAGTATTTTTATTATTATTTAACTTTGCACAATGCTCATCTTAAAGACGTAGTATTTAATGTCACTAAATGAAACACATTTGTACATGAACTCACAGTGCTTGTGGCTTCTGTACTGTAGCTAAATCCAGTCTGTGTATTACACTCACAATATTCATTTGGCATCCAGAAGGAACTTTTTAGGCTGATGTATTGAAAGACTGCTGGCACAGTTTGTAGGTTAACTCTAGCTCTGGAAGTGATTAGCCCTCAAAGCTTGGGTGAGTATGTTACAGAGAGACAAGGGTGGGTGGGAGCAGTATTTTGTGTGTGTGTGTGTGTGTGTAATTGTGATTGGGATACAGAAAGAAAATGTGTGTGTTTTGAGAGAGGGCAAAGAGAGTTGGAGACTGGGGCGGTTCTGTTATGCAAGCAGCTCTCAATATGCATTTAGATTGGAAGATGTGTGGCTCCAGTGGTTGGCTGTCCCCTGTGTCACTGCCTTTAAAATACAGTTGCCAAGAGAACTGTCTCATTTACAGGCTTTGGTGGCCAGACGGTCAGGGATAATGGATTGGGCTGCAGAAGGAAAGATGTAGAAGCGTGTGTGTGTGTATGTGTGTGTGTGTGTGTAATCAGACACATAGACGTTCAAGTAAGCGCACACATATCGTAGCACATCCATATCCATGTTTGCACAGTTTGCAAGCTGTGATCATCAAAATGTTGAAGTAAGGTGTGAATAATTCACCTTCAAGTCGCTGTGGTGCAACTGGCACACACACATACACACTTGACACCCAGGGAAAGTATTTAGCTTAGTAAGCTATGTCACACTAAGTCACTATAGAGAGCATACTGTTTAGACATGCTTACTGATTCAGAGGTGTCTCATTTTGTGTATCTGGAGGACCCTGTGTATGTCTGTGCAGCCGTGAACCAACACATGGGGCACCGGTGTGTGAGTGCCGTGGTGCGTCTGCAAGCAGGAGAGACGGTGACACAGGAATGTGTCATAGTTCCTGCAAGCCACTCAGCTCCTAAACTGCAGCAAATAAACATTCCTCTACTGCTGTGTCAGTGCTGAGCCCTCGCCCACTGTCCCTGTAAAACACAACTTGTAATTAAATCCAAAAACTGAGCATTTCTCCTTCTGTTTCCAGCAGTATTACTAGATTAGAGATAATGGCCTCATTCCTTAAAAAAAATATTCGGTGCTGGTTTGACTCAAAGCTGTTGTGGTCCTAATCTCAAGGTGGGTTAACTGAGTGCAATTCAGATACGGTCATTTTCACTTGCTGTGGTTAGATACATTTTGCTGTGTAGCAGATATTCTTTCTATTCAATTTCAAGTGGTAGGCTCTTTCAAAAGATACATTTGGATGAAAAGAAGTGTTAACATTCGATATAACCAGGCACATATTGGCACAGACACACATATTGCTGCAGTTTATTGACTAGTATGTTTGATTTGAATACATGCAGGCTTCATCCCTGCTGGCAGGTGAAGTGATGCACAAGCTTATGTTGTGTCACATGGATTCCACCACAGTGTATACTCGTATTTCATGTGGATCTCAGAGCTGAAATGTTGATGTGCTGTACCCATACATTGTCAGATGTCTGTAAACATTCTACTGTTGGTTGTCCTTGCCCAAAGATTTTCCCTGTCATTACAGCTCTGTTTACAGGAGGACTAACAGTGTTTGCTAGCATAAGATCTCCCCTAGAATATACAGTGGTTTGAAGGCGCACTCTGACGCACAGTTTTCCCCCTTTAAGCATAATCCAGTGGAACCGATTTTGACATGTCACTTTATCTATTTGTTGTCACTTGTCTGGTCTTGCAAGGTTAATCATTCGCAGATGTGTGATTTGGGAGTTCCAGCGTCTTGTTGGATAATTATTCTTCCCAAATTATTGCCCGAACCTTCTGTCAAATAGTACTTAAAAGTGACCATTCAGTGTTTGCAGTGAACGGAGGACCACTTTCAGCTGTTTAGTTAGAAGTGACGTTTCATGGTAATGAGGTGTTTATCTTAGGATTTTTGAGGCTAAGAAAAGCATTTAATACAAACAGAAAATGGGCCAACTGAGAAGAGGCCATCAAGCCAAGACAATCACGAGGTTATGCTGTGTATGTGCAGAGGGTGGTGGTGGTGTTTTGGGGGGTAATTCAAAACATATCACCGCAGATTCACTGTGGTCGCTTGCAGGAGGCTACAGCGTAGAACATCTTTATACACGTGTGAAGTGTGCTGGCATATCAGAAAGAAACACACGCAAACACCGCAAAAAGTTCTACCCCCCACTTTTCTTGCAGGGTTTGCTCTCCGTCTCACTCGACAGGGGCACAGCGCCTGACCACAGACATCATACTGATTGCTCACCATGATCGAGTGGTCTGTCCACATTCCCACCCTGATTCACTATGCGCAGAAAACCCAACAACGGAAAACAGTGGTTTGACAGTGTCTGGAGTTTTGCGGACAGCAGTGAGTGTCTGCTGTGTCTCTCCTAAATCTATCCTCCACTCATCCCTGCGACTGCTTTGCTGCACATACCCCGGAAACAAGGGAACAGTCAGTGTGTGGAATGTTTTGGACTTGAAAGAAGAGGATATAAAAATGAGAGGATGCTTGTGTGCATCTGGGATGAGTGTAACCTTCCTTCTCTCCTGTGTGACAGGTTGTGGCAGGCCGGTACATGATGAAGTGATGGAGATGTTAGGAGGCCACAGCCATTGTGATGCTCGGTGGCTGTTACTCTGGAACTGCCATCTGCCAAAAAAGGTCAGTTGCTAGGGGATGGTTCTCCTGGACCGTGTCTGCCTCCCAGCTGCCATCCACACACCCACACAACACACTGACTTGAGTAAGTGCACAAATTCACACGCTTTTTAAATGCACACTCATGCTCTTTTCATTGTTTCCTAGAAATCTAAATTGAATTTAAGCAAAAATAACATAACCCACTGGACTGTAGTTTTTTCTTGCTGTAGGTAAGGCTTAGTTGTTTATAATTCGTTATGAAAGATGTGTGTGGTAAATGTATATCTTATTACATAATAGCCCTGTGGTCACTTAATGACTGCAAACAAATGCTTCTGATTATAACATGAGCACTGTCAGGCTGTTCCTGTCATAACACTGCTCTAATTAACTGGAACTTTGCCTATAATGGAGATTACAGTGAAATGTTGGGGCAGCACAGAAATCGAATCAATCCACGCTACAGTGTCCATCACAACCACCATGAGCAGTCTACCATTCAGTGCCCTTCAAATTGGAACCCACTCCACCCATCGGGCAAGGATTTTTCCACAATTTAGCAGGAATCTTAATATGAAGCTGCTGTGCTTTCAATATGCTGTACCGTGTTCTATAAATTCTCCTGGGATTAACCTCATTGCTACATCAAGATAAGGAGCGCCGTTTGCACAAGCAAAAACTGTTGTCTTTTCTCGGGCCTAGATCACGAGCAGTGCTTTTTGAAGCGACACTGTCACCTTCAGATCAGTTACAGTATTTTATGTTACCAAGTTACTTAATTGGGATAACTGCTCTATTAACCTTGACCCCCACCTTTGTTAAAGTTGCTCCTGATGTTAGGGATTGTATAAGGATCAGATAACAATTCTGTGAAGCTTTTTTGCATATATAATGGAAAGTAGATTCATCCTGAAAGGAAACTGACCAAAGTATTTTTGAAATGTCAGCTTAGAAAGTAAATATTGCTACTTAAATGCACTGGCAGTGTGATACGGTACATATTCTGGACATGAGCGAGCTTCCGCTGGATGTCGGTGTGTTATTATTTTGAGATATTGGCAAGACAGTAGCTGGCAGGATCCAAACCAAAAATGGGACTTTGCTGTCCAGTTCTGTGCCATCTCTATATCTTTTTTTTTTTAAATTCCTCACTCCCTCGCCTCCAGCCTGAACCTCTCCACTGGCCTTCCTTAGACAGTGACTTTTGTGTAGTGGAGCTGTTGTTTTTGTTTGTGCCCTTCTTACCATGGCTGCCTGCTCGCCGCCTGGCAGCCCCGTGTGTCAAAGGTGGCCACAGCAGAGCAGACTGTGGGAACAGCCGGTTAGCCTCCCCTGCTCCCCTGCTCCCCAACCAGAGGGGCAGCCATCAATCCAGCACTCCCCCTGCCCCTGCACACACACTGAAGCACAAACATACAAATACCCAACCAAACACACACTCACACAAAAAGCCTACAATGCTCACACCGTCTCTCAATAATCCTCGGAAGCAATTTCATCTCGACTCGGGTGGCGGCCCATTGTTACCAGCCCCTTCAGTCTTTCCTTATTAACTCTCGCTTTGTCTCGCATCCGAGCTTCTGGACTCATCTCTCTTACATTCCGATCGGTGCTGCTCCCAGCACTCCCAGGCAACCTCCATTCGCTAATCCCACTGCCTCCCCCACCAGCCACCCCACCCCAAGGAACTCTTACTGCTTTTTATCCCAACCTGCCGATCACCTACTTACAGAGTAAGGTAGGGGCATTAACTCCATGGGTTTTCTGAAGGCAAAGTGTGAAGGCGGGGTGGGTGAAGGAGGAGGCGGCCACAAAGTGACTCCAGCCCAGACAATTAGAACAATGGGCTGGGCCTGTAGGGGGCTAACTCGCTGCGTCACGCCTGGACGGTGGGGTATTTTGTCAGTTTAATGAATTGTCCGTCAGGCCAGGGGCACATCGCAGGCTGCGCAGGGAGAGGCCAGCGGGGACCCAGACACTAAGTCGGTATTTATTACACTGCCTTTGTCACTAATTGAGCTAATTATCACTGACTCCTCAGCAGTCCCACAGGCAACACCCCCTCTACTCACTTTCTCTACCAGCTCTCCCACCTCACTCTCATGCCTGGGATTTGAACCCTGCTTTCCCTTTGATTTTTTTAAAATAGTTTGCTATGTTCTGTTTCATTTGTTTTAGTCTGTTTATCCATGCCATTACCTGTTATTTCTCTTTCAAACGTGTCTCATTGTGTGTGCTTTCACTTTCCCAACTTCTGACTTTTTTCGTTAGTTGTCATATCACACTGTTATTGATATCATGTTTTAGGGCCGTGACACACCAAGCCGATGGTCGGCCGTTGGCCACTGTTAGGGCTCGTCTTCCCTGTGTGTCCCGAACTGTTGACACTAGCTGGACCCTGTTAGCAGCTTTTCCTTCAATTTGGCATGTTGCATGGGCATCTGGCTCATCTGTGAAAGAGGCCACTCTGATTGGCTTTTCAGCTTAGCGAATCAATGCACAAGAAAAGAACAGTTTGTGAAAGCCCCTTGAGCCGTCACTGTAGTATCCGTGCTAGTTGGTTGTTGGCTGTGTAGTCTGTGTCGTGTGTCGTTTGTGTGATTTCTCCTTATTTTTAACCTCTGCAACCTCTTCTTCCACAAACAAAAGACCAAGGGCAGAGAGCGGCAAATCCATTTGCATCTTCTTATCAGACATATTCTCAAATAGAATCAGGTATAAACAGCAGCTGTGTTGAGAGCTGCTTTGTTTACAGCTTGCATTTCCACTGTCTAGCTCTTCTTCTTTCCCTTTCTGAATGGTGAATACACATAACAGCACCTGCTGGCAGAGGGTGATATTTCTGTCATGCAGGTGCAGAATGTATGTGCTAGTTGGCTGCTGGCTGTAGTCTGTGCTGTGTGTTCAAGTGCCACATTTTCAACCTGACTTTGCCCAGACAGGCGATGTGAGGCAACACAATTGTCACCTTATGTTGCTGCTAGTTCTTTCACATCAGCTTGGTATGTCTCTGCCCTTAGAGTTCTCCAGTGATAAGAGACAGAATCACTCTCAGATGTATTAGTCTATCTATTCTATGATAAAGAATTTCTAGCTCATCTTTCTTTACATGGGCGATTCACCTCATCGTACCCCTTAATTTGCAGTATTTTGATTCTGCTATTTTGATTTTGTTCTGATTTGTTTGTATTCTTTTATGTCTAGATAATCAAACTCAGCTTTTGTTGAGATGGTAACCAGCTCTCATTTCTTGCCACAAACAAACTAGTGTCTTGAGATGCTGCACTTTTACCTGGTAACATCAAATATTTCTCCTCCCTGTCTTTGGTCACCCTATCCTACCCTTAAAAATATCAACTTCATTACTCTGTTCATAGGAGGTTTTCCTCTTAGGTGTGTGTTGTTGGTCTTACTGTGCCTCCACTGTGCTCTATCTGGATGACCCCGGCTGCTCCTCTGCTGTGGCAGGCTAAGGAGAATGTGGAAAATCTTTCCAAACTCTTGTGGTTAGTCAGGTTGCCAGGGGTTTGGGGAGACTCTAGGTTATCTTAGGTTTTAACATTTTTTTCTTTATTTCATTTCCAGCATTAAGCAAATGAAGTATAACATTGAGTGCAGAGAATCCTATGTAAAATAAGGTGTATGATTAAACGGGGCCCATC
>NW_018127886.1:2213455-2221414 GCF_001952655.1 Monopterus albus | reverse complement strand
GGAAAGAGGCTGCTTTGGTGTTGGTAATAGGATTAAGCAAAGGACTCCCAGGGACAGGCTTATATGTTCACTTGGTTGGTTGTCAAAACTTTCTCAAACACAGAAACTGCAACAAGCATAATAGCATCTTTTGACATGTTCAGGAGGGCAACTTAATTGAAAATATAGACTTTATTTGTTTTATCATACAACACAAAACCAACTGAAACCAAGTAAAATCTAAAAAATGCCTTCTCTTACATCTCTCTATAACAATAAAAAAAATCCCCAGAAATAAATATTTCATATTTACAAGCTAAATATTCAGTGCATGACGAACCATACATGTTTTATAGGAAACAAGCAAAGCAAAGTGATAATGCTCTGTTTTCTGTTTCTAGTAAGAGTCAGTTTTGTGTCAGCTACGTTACACCAAAGTAGAAAAAAGGCATAAGATCAAAACATCTCTCCTGACTTGACACTAATGATAGCATATTTTCCTGTCACTAACAGGTGCATAAACCATTCAATAAACTTACAAGTGACAAGATTATAAATATATTCATAGATTAATATTTACAATATTTTGGTTCTCTTAGCTAATATACAGTATGATTTCTTCTGCAGAAGAAGCTGTATTCTTCAAGATAAAACGTTTTAACCGACTTCATCTTAAGTACTACGCCATTTACCTATTTTACACTTGGACCAGTTTATTACATGTAAGTATTAACAAATAATTTGGTGTTTTTTGTTTTGTTACTTCAGTATACATTTGTCATTAGTTTTCATTTTGCAAGCATGGTGAGATTTTATTTATCTTTTAATACTGACCTCTCAGGTTTACCAGATAAACCATATAACGATCTTCAGCCTATTGATGGTGCATTCAAATTACTTTGCCTCAGTATGATTTGTTCAGTCAGTTTCTGTTTTCCTTGGCGAGCACTGGTCCAAGCCATGTAACATCAGGACCATCCTGTGGTAAGTCAGAGTGGCAAGTCAGGGTAGAGGTGTATTCAACACCAAAGAAATCTAAATAAAAAGGGCAAATGTGGTGAGGAAATCAAAAGCGGTTGGGCTGCATCCAGGGCATAAGTACACAAGTTGGGGACAGACAGCCCATCCCCAGAGATAAACTTCACACAGCTCCATGTGAAATGAGTCAAACTTCAGCAAAGTAGAACGAAACAGATTTTTTTTTTTTTATAAATAACTTCCCTCTAGTTAGAGGTCTTCACCAGTTTATGAGAGAACATTAGTGGCTCTCTGGCCACAGAACATCTGTGAAACATTGAGACCATTTTCTGCCCCCAGTGGGGGAGAAGAAGGTTCTCATAGTACCCGGTGTGATTGACTCATCACCACATCATGTTGTCCCTTTACTTCTATTTCTATTTATCCAGAGTGTAAACACTTGAGGGATGTGGATGATTTCCATTCTACATGGATTGTTGTTGTATTTAAGCATCAAAGGTAAGGGACAAGCACATGTACTCCCTCTATACCCTGTTCATGTATTTGTGCTTTTCTCCATCTCCCACTCTCAAAACACTGATTGATTTTTTTTTTTTTGTGCCAGTTCCCTGTATCAGTTTACCTGGCTTGAATCTTTTCTAGCTTCTATCTAATATCTCAAACCACCTGCTTGCTACTGGCTTTCTCAGCCAAGTACCTTATTTGCTAAGAAGTTTTTCTTTGCCTTTTGTATAGACCTAAATATTTACTTGGTTGTCCACCTGTGATCATAGACACTGGTGCAGTGTTCGTGTACTGGTGCAGTTCAAGCAGCTGACATGACAGCACCAGTGGAAGGTGCAATGGCAACGTTCAGTCACGCTCTCTGTCTGGGTCTTAAACCCACGTCCACAGCATAGCAACTCACATCCATCTAGGCCTGGAGAAGAGCTGTTGCATGTCCTCCCAGAAGTTCCCAAAGTGCCAGTTTTGCCATTGTAGGAGCAGAAATTAGGTGATTTCTCAAAATAGACTAGGTCCATGGCAGAGGGGGGTTTGTGAGCTGGGTTTTCAGGCTCCAGGTGTCGGGAGTCGGCTCGGTGAGAGGCGCGGTTGCTTCCTTTGTTGGCATAAACAACTCTGGATGCACCATCAAACCGGTCCTTGAGGAAGTCTCCCACTGTGCGGAAGCTTGGCAGCCGCATCCAACAGGTACGCACAGTGCAGGAGCCCGACATGCCATGGCACTTACACTCTTGACGCATCTCTGATGACACAGTCTGCAGAAAGGAAGACCAGAGGCTAGTGAGGAAATCTTATAGTGTGACGGACACAAATATATTTGAAGCATGCGGGGATTCTGATAACAGAGAAGTATGGCCGGTTTGAGTATCACGTTCTTACCATTCGACCAGCTTCATTATTGTGTAGGTTGGTGAGGTAGCGCAGATCCCTGCCCCGCTCACTGGAGTCCACAAACTCACGGCTGAACATCCGGCCAAAGTCCACATTATCACTGCAACCCCCCCAGTGCCAGTCTGGCCCTCCAGGACCTCGGCGGCGGTAGTCACATGTGCATGACTCAATGGCCCCTTCTGAGCAAGAGCGAGCCACAGCATGGGTCACCCCTGCACTGGTAATGGCAAACACAAATGCTGTCTCTCGGCAACCTGAAGAAACAACATCAAAACTTCCACATCAGAACCTCTTCCAGCCGTCTAACCTTGGGTTTGCCAATTTTTTGCCCAAAATTGTAAAGTATTTAGACACAAAGCCATTTAAATGAGTACAAGAGATCTCATTACATCCTGTCCAAAGTTGTCCAAATATTGCCTGGTGTGAAAGACAAGAAGGGCTCACCACGATTGACGATTTTGCCAAAAATCGCAGGGCTGTGTGTGGTCGGGCAGTTCCAGCGGCGATTGCGGAACTGCCACTTGCACTCTTTTATGGCAGTGTGCAGCCCAGCAGCGATGGCATGCAAGATGCCAGGATTTTGCCGAATCAGACGGCGCTGGCGACGACTCAGTAGGGCCAGGCTTGGGTCCAGGACCAACTGCACATTCTTGGAATTGGTGAGGAGGTTGGAAGAGGAGGCCACATTGACAATACCCCTGGCACAACACAAGGACAAGGGAAATCAGAGTCAAGGATCTGGCATTTTCTACGTGTAGCTCTTTCAGTGACCCTCTAAACACTTAAACTGATCTGTCCTGGCATCTCATGAGTGTTGTGCCTTTAAGATTACAGTTTTCATTATGTACTACAATAATAAACAGTGACACACACTGTTCCAAGATCATGCGGAGACAGCAAGTCTCTGAGTCAAAGTGCAGGTTTGTGGCCTGGAAAATAACATGAAACTATTGATTTCTTCAAATCACTTGGTTCTGATATGGCTTAATATTACCTAGCAGTTTAATCATAACAATGTATAACCATATTCTTCTTCAGAATATTCAGCATCAGTAATGCACTCATCAGGATAAAGACAGTATCCCGCAGTGAGATGCAGTCGCTGAGTGTGCTTCACCACTTTGCATCTGCGTTGTCTCTTTTCTGCCAAGGTTCTCTCCAAAAGCTGAGAAGTGAGATACATTCTTCTAGACATTAGAGTGGCTTTGTGAGAGCATGAAGGTCCACTCCCACCTAAAAATGTGTCCATTCTGTCAAAATGTGGGGCACAGGGTTTTTCAGTCCTGTCATTGTAAAATCCTTTGTGCCAAAAAACAAAACAAAACAAAACTGCTGATCTTTAGACGTATACTTAATGGGTGATCAATTCTTATGTCAGTAATTCAGTATGTGTTCTGCCACGTGTCAGAAAATATTCTAGTATTAAGGTTTGTAATTTGTGTCCAAATGTGGCACCTG
This sequence comes from Monopterus albus, assembly GCF_001952655.1. NCBI lineage: Eukaryota > Metazoa > Chordata > Actinopteri > Synbranchiformes > Synbranchidae > Monopterus > Monopterus albus. The sequence continues at coordinate 2,217,604 of NW_018127886.1, read as the reverse complement.
TGCTTTTTCAGTTTCATACAAATTTTGGATTAGGGAGCATCACTTAAATGCACTCATCCTAGTGGTCACATTTTGTATCATTAGTGGTAATGTAGACCGTATAATTTTCCACTTGATCTACTGGCAATTTCTGTTACATTTCTGTCAACATTTTTTGATTCATATAGTGTAGTGGCTGTGTCTGCTGTTAAACATTATTATTTGGAAGAGCGAGTCTTGGCCCGGATTACAGGGCTGCCCCAGACGAGTCCTGTGAACATTAATAACAGCCTCGTCTTTTGGATGTTGTCTTCATTCCCTAACTCCGCGGTGTCTTTTCTTTAGTTGTTTTCTTGGATTTCCACTGACATTTTTAAATATTTGAAAACGCACTCGCGTTGTGTTCATATACTGGCCATCTAATGGCACCGCAGAAATGTTTTGTTAAGTCATTACCTCTACAAACTGAACCCACAGTTTATGGATTTTTAAACAAGCAAGACCATATTCCCACTGACACAAAACTATGCAGATCCAGTTTTATTTTTGTTTTGTACTGCAAAATATTGTGCAAATGGCCGTTTTTAGTTTTAGGCCGCTGTATAGAAAGGAATGTACAATGTTAGATCAATACGGCCCTGGATAAAAACCCCGTGTAGAATTTCTTTCAGCTGAAATAAATCCATATTTAGTTAGTCTCACGTTGGACTATATGGGAAAGGTTGTGTTCAAACCACACTGTCCAAACAACAGGGAGACGGAGGGGGAAAGGAAATTAAATCTACCGCAAATAAAAGAAAAATTACTACAAATCATAGGCTAATCTTGGATTGTTGAATAGATAGTGTGCTGTAATAATGTCACTGAAATGGTAATAAATTAAATTTTTAAAAAAGTTTTGTAGTTTATAGTAGCAGTTTGGAAACGATAGCTAAAATCCCACATCAGACTCCAGGGTTGCTCAGCAGAAGCTGTGGCCGGTGCCAAAACTAACACGTTATATTTTGAGCATGCGGCACGGAATGCGGGATCCCAGGAAAACGCACCGCACCGCGAAGGGTCTTCCCCGCTCAAACGTGACGCTTAACGGAATGAGTGGGTCGTGACATACAGCGGTGAACTCACCACCACCGGCCGCTGTTGTTCACCGCCCCGGTGCCTGAGAGCGAAGACACCAGCAGGATGCAAGCGGCTTTCACCCCTAAGAGCAGCGCCAGACTCCTCATCGTGCCTTCAGGTGAAATGTAGAGGGAAATATCAAAATGTAAGCTTTTATTTTGTCGTGGGTTTTGCTCAGAGTTATGGTCTAGTTCTAAATATCTTTGACAGTTATGCATTAGACCACTCCAGCACAAATATGCACATGTTAATAAAAAAAAAGCCTTAAAGTAAACAATCAACTCAAAATAAGAAAAAATTGCCAAAGCCTGGCAGTGCGTGTTTTTCTACATCTTAGTTGCTTAACAGAATATTGGTAATCATTGTTTCTTCAGTACATTCTAAGTGACCAGGCTGCAAGATATATACTCACCACGCCAAAGTCCAGTGAGGGGGTTTGAAAGGTGAGAGAAGCAGGCAGCCCTAATAGACTCAAATGGATCTTGAGTGGAGACAGGTTGCTAAATGATGTGAAGTGTCCAGGCAGGATGCTACTGCTGCGGCTGCTGCTGCTGCTGCTGCTGCACTCCTCTTCACTCTGTCGCTCTCAGTGATGCTCTGCACGGCGCATTGAACGCGTGGGACAGTCCCGAAGACTTGATACCCTCGGTGACTGATAGGCAACACATTCTTCTCTTATTGAGCGCTACGAGGGGAATAAAAAAGGGATTTGCTGCTCTCATCTCCCTCAGTTTTTTTTTTCAGAGCCTATTCAATAGGATTGGAGGGAGGGATAGTTAATGCTCTTCATAGGGCGCACAATGAATAAGGAAACACAACTGGGTAGAAAGGAGAAAGGAAGAGGAAAAAATAGGGCAATCCACAGTGCTGAGCATATTACTTGTGGAATCTCACGGTCGTCACAGAATCGATGCCCTGTAAATGTGTGCAGCTATGAGTGTTTTCCCACTGGCCGTGCTCCTGCTCCCACATCGAGTCTTGCAGAAAAGAGAAGTGCCCCTGAAGCAGTGATGTGTTGGTACAGATGCTGTGGGTGCGCCCGGGTTGGTGCTCCGCCGCTGTTCAAAGCTGGTGTCACGGTGCAATACAGTTACAGCAGAATATGAGCCACCGAAAACTGCCCTTTTTACCCGGTGGTTGGATTAGTCTACTCCCTAACCGCATCTCCTCCTCCTCCTTTCTGCAAACGCGCTCTTAAAATGTGCAGTGACTGTACATTTCATTTCCTTTCTACACAATTTATTGTGCAGAAAGTAGACACTCATTTTACATATTTACATCTATTCGGTTTACAATATCCTGCTTAAACTTGCACTTTTAGAGCACTTCAGTATATTTGGATACAAATTCAGATTAGGCCCAATAAACAAAACGTTTATCACCAGGCTTTATGAGCCCAAGACGCGCACGCACAACGAAGCTTGAACAGAGAATAATCTAAGCTCTTCCTGTAACTCGCACTGCCAGGACTGTCTAAGTATTTTTTTTTCGACTGCGGGAGAGATGAACTACAGTCTACAATCAGAAGTTTGATATATGATGAACCAGGAAAGAGGGGGACGAGTGAGAATAAAAACCATTCCAAACATCTGGTCTGCAGACCTCCCTCGACGCACATGTAGCCCAGTGTAATCACAGCTTGAGCCACTTTGCGGCATCTCCATCCAGCCCCAGACTAGGAGCAAGTTTCAGTGTCCCCACACTTCTCCATATTGGGTGAATGTTTCATGGTGTGACATTTATCTGCTAATTTGCATGTTCCACATTAGTCACTGGAGCGGTTGTAGGTTGGATAATCTCCCTCTGTCTCTCTTTCCTTCAGATGACAGTAAAAGGAAATGGGCTTTTGTAAAAAGGCTTTAATGACAGCCATGCTACGTTTATACTCCAGCTTTATATGAAGGTGCTCAAACGGGTTTCCTGGAGCAGTCATGCGACACCGAGCAGATTAGGGCTTCAATCCGGATAAAGGGGGCCTTTTATATACAAATCAACTTCAAATCACTTTTAAGCCACTTAGATATACACCCCAACTCAGAATGCTAATGCACTTTTCATTGCGGCAGCTTATGGAATAGAGCAGAATTGGTGTCACGATGAGAACCGTGTTGGGGGGGTTAACTTAATTTTATGGAAGTAGCCCACTGCCTTCTCTGCCCCAGCATCATGTCTGTTTAAATTCTGCTCGAGAAAACGGTTTTTATTTGTGGGTTAATTAGCAAACTGTGCGGTAACAGCGTTTGTTATAATTAATTTGAAAATCCAAGATCAATATGCTGATTGAGTCGATGCCGAGCCGCCACACCTCCCTAACTGTGTCCGCACAGAAGGATTGGGCACCTGCGTTCATAGGCCTACTAGAGATGAAAACCCGAGTTTGGATATATAGTTGTGATGACAGTCTTCAGTGTGCCCAGTTTCCTATACGCACCACAAATACATTTAAATGAATGCACAGTTGTCATACGCACTTAGATATTTGTTGGAGAATGTGATGAATAATCAAAAAAACTGTCACTCTTCTAATTTATGCAGAATGTTTTACTCTGAAATAAAGACTTTGGAGTGACGAAGTGAAGTTTTTTTTCTCAAACACAACAATGAGGAACAGCCGCTCTGATGGGGGTGGGAGGAAGGGAGGACTACATGACTAAAAACAGTATTGTTGGAGGGTCTGTAAGCGGTGCCGCCTGCCTGCTGCTGCCTCCCTGTCATACAGTGGAAACAGCAACTCTCCCCTCCCCCTATCCATCATTTCACACCCCTTTTATGAACAAAATCATCTTTAACTTTGCGTATGAGCTTTTTTTGTTTTGGTTTTTCTCCAAAATGGAAGCTTATGCTACACAACCGACTGTCCCACCAATAAGAAGAATGAATAAAGATTAATATTTATGCGTCCCATTAAATGTGTTTATAGTACTCAGTATCTTTGATTACCTACAAAAACCTGAAACCGTTGCTTTAAAAGTGGGGCCTCTGCGTAAAAGTTTGGAGTCCTCATTTTACGCTTGGACGAACGATCGCATTCTCAAATAATAAAATGATCAA
>NW_018127886.1:2202501-2213444 GCF_001952655.1 Monopterus albus | reverse complement strand
CCTCCCATTTACTCTCTTCCCAAGCTCCTCTCTTCTCCGTCTTCACTCTTCGATCGTTTGGGGGTGCATCGATAATACTCCACTCTTCTTTTTTGATATTCGTATTCAGTACAAGGCTTTATTAGAGTGTTTTCATGTCACGTCGCGAAAGACGCTTAACGAAATGGAGCTATCAGAAAAACTCCGTTGGGACCAATTCCTGATTTTGGCAGCGGCACTTATGTCACCTGCATTAACGTAAGTGCACTTGAGAGCGCCAGGAGAGTTGATGTTACGTGCGGGTTCTGGCTACATGAGATTCGCAGAGACCCGGGGAACCTGCTGTTCATATTTTAAAGGAATATTTAACATATTCAGTTAAAAAGTGAAACATCTGCCTTTAATTTCGCAGACTGATTCAGTGAAATGATGAAACATTGGAATCAGTGTTTCACTAATTTTGTAGCCTTTGACAAGTCTGAATTATGCAATAAAGAATTCAATGTAAACTCTGTTATTTCTCTATAAGATACATTTGGCAATCTGCTTTTGAGACTGTTCATTGACTGGTTGATTTAGAATTATATTTTACATGTTTTAAATAACATCAGGAGAAACACTGTTGTAAATAGTTGTAGCTGATTAACGAATGTTTTCGTACTCAGACGCCTCAGAGATGAGATACAGTTTGTAGTATGTTCTTAAATCTTTACTGGTTTTGTATTTTTCATATTTTCTTAACTTTCCAAAGCACTTCCCCACTGGCACATACTGCTGTGTACTTGACTAATAAAGTCCTTACCAGCTCTGATGACCCCCTCAGCAACTCTCCCCCCATCTCCCTCTCTCTGCAGGGTGCTCTGCAATGATATCCTCAGCCTGAAGGTGGCAGGAGATCCAGTTCTAACCCCTAACTCAGTGTGCCTGAGGCTGGCAGGCCTCAGTAAGCGTCAGATGCGGATGTGTGTGCGGAGCCCTGATGTGACAGCCTCCGCTCTCCAAGGCATCCAGGTGGCCATCCATGAGTGCCAGCACCAGCTCCGTGACCAGCGCTGGAACTGCTCCTCACTGGAAGGCCTTGGCAAACTGCCCCACCACAACACCATCCTGAACAGGGGTGAGAGAGAGAGAGAGGCAAGCTAATAATGGTTAAAATATAACCTGGGGTTTTATGGGGGGGGGAAGTGTACACTACCACTCGTTAAGTTTGTTTCCCGTTCAATTCAATGGGAGAATGTGTCCAAACTTTTGACTGGTAGTGTATTTATGAGAGTGGAGATTCCTCTGCACAGACAGAGGGGATTTTTAGAACTACACTGTTTATCATTTTCAACTTTTTGAGTGAGTTTTCTGCTCCCAGGTTTTCGTGAGAGCGCCTTCTCCTTGGCCTTGTTGGCAGCGGGTGTGGCTCATTCTGTGGCCTCAGCCTGCAGCATGGGCAAGTTGCGGGGATGTGGCTGTGAGGCCAAGCGTCGGCAGGACGATGACAAAATCCGGCTGAAACTCACACAGCTGCAGCTGCAGACCCTGCAGAAGGGTGGGGTGGACATCAGCATGACGCGGTTATTACCCTCAGACTTAAATGGTCATCATGGTGACCTGCCCTCCACCCTGCTCAAGCCTTTACCAGATGAGCTGAGCTCAATAAAGGAGACCTGGGAGTGGGGGGGCTGCAGTCATGATGTCCGGTTTGGGGACCGTTTCTCCAGGGACTGGCTCGACTCTCGTGGGTCTCCAAGAGATATCCATGCTCGCATGAAGATACATAACAACCGGGTGGGGCGACAGGTGAATAATGTGCCTACCTGCTGTATTCATAGTGTTCCTCAGAGAGCAGTTCAGCACTGACATATATCACCATTGTGTTTCTGTTTTGCTTACATTGTTTATCTTTCTCTCCACAGATAGTGATTGACAACATGAAGAGGAAGTGCAAATGTCATGGCACATCGGGAAGCTGTCAGTTTAAGACCTGCTGGCATGTGTCTCCAGAGTTCAGGCTTGTGGGTTCTCTACTCAAGGAAAAGTTCCTGTCAGCCATCTTTGTCAACTCCCAGAACAAAAATAATGGTGTTTTCAATCCGCGAGCTGGAAATGGTGCCAGCGGGAACATAAGAGGACTCAACGGAGGTCGTCGTCGAAGCATGTCCAGAGAGCTGGTGTATTTTGAGAAGTCTCCTGATTTCTGTGAGCGTGATGTCTCTGTTGACTCTCCAGGTACACAAGGACGCATCTGTAACAAAACCAGCTATAGCACAGACAGTTGCAGCTCGCTGTGCTGTGGCCGTGGACACAACATCCTGAAACAGACACGCAGCGAGCGCTGCAATTGTCAATTTCACTGGTGTTGCTATGTGCTGTGCGAGGAGTGTCGCCTCACAGAGTGGGTCAATGTGTGCAAATAAATTGTAGTTCTCCCAGTCCCGGCTGCCTTTACCCATCCAGGGCTCAAAAAAGGCAAGCCCGTCCCTTCACGCACTCCTGTTGTTCAAGTGTTTGTTTTGTCCTTGTGCAACTCTCCCAGAGAATCTGTTTATCCCCCTCTTTTCCCTCTTTTTTTGGTTCATCATCTGGGATCTATTTTCTCATTGTAGCGGCTGTTTTTCTCAAAATGCCAAGTCAGAGATTGAAGAGGTGACTTGCCATTTGTCTTGCCATGGTCTGTTTAGACGCTGCCCTCTCAGCCATGAAGACGACCTATACCACACTTTTTTTTTTTAAACCACAAAACAAAGACAAGCAACAAGATAAAAACATTTCCATTTCAGTATCTACATACTGATCCTTCTTATTGTACGATAGCTGTGTATTTTAATGTGTACATGTATATTTGTAAATGTATTAATATTATTATACTGGAGCCTGTCTTCTTGGTTCTAGGTAATGGCAGACAGCTGCAGACTGAACTGGTGCTGTTAGACACCAGTCTCATTGCAGTGTATCTTACATGCTACTAGGTTCTTCTAATGATCTCCAAGATATTTACTCCAGCTGTATATTTTCCACCTATCACTCAGACAGGAGTGATGATACTTATTTTGCGGTTAATGTCAAAATATTTCTACACAGGGATTTTTCCTAATAGAAGAAGCTGAGATAGAAGACTGTGCTTTTGTGGCTTTTGAAGGACTGACTTTGTTACAGAAGCAAAAAAGACAGAAAGCACATGCGGGACTTTTGTGAGACTCAAAATGGGAAAGTTAAGACAATACGTCATTTCAGTCCATCAACAGTAATTAGTTCATGAGTGGTCGTGTTTTTTTATGAATTCATATCACTGTTACGACAGGTAAAATGTTTCTCAGCATAACTGTGAAGTGTGTCACTTTCCTATGAAATCATGACTGCCCTCCTGATATTCTGTGCTTCATTTTTTTTTATATATATCTGTCTGAGCACTTCTTATATTCTTCCCACATGTAGTACATGTCAAAGTGAGAGATGGAGCTACTTTAGTCTTGAACTGATGCGTGCGTGTTTCTGTTGCTGTGTAAATGGGTGCTAAGCTGTGTACACTACAGATTTGGGAGGTTAGAGCCTTTTTTATGGCCGTTTCATGCTGAGAGAAGGACTTTTTATGGCTGCAGGATATTGTTTCCTTAAAGTATGACTTTTATTACTTGAGAGAAGCATCATGAGACCAGAGAGTGGGGGTGAGTGTACCAGTCTTTGCTGTGTGAGCATCTGAGAGGATCATCTGTCCAGAGTTCATAGCTGAGGAAGGGACTTGGTGAACCATGTGCCGCTGGGACTATGTGTCCCTGTAACCTGGGAGACAGACTACACAAAAATAAACAAAGGCACATAAGCATATCCATGCCTTTATGTACAAAGATATTTACATGTAGAAATACTGGAATTGATGTACAATCAAAAACATGCGTGCTGGTGCGCACACAGGAATTGTCAGAACCCCTGGTGACCTGAGTGATTTGCAATCTACTTACACTGCAGATTTAGCAAATCACTAATGTCAACACTTGACTGGATTTACGATAACAGCATTCTGAGATATCTCAGATAATCCAAACCATCTCCATTTGCAGTCTACTGTGAAAACCTATTCTGCCATATAGCATTTAATGCCAATTAAGACTTGTTTGCATGGTCATAGGTAATATCCCTCCTTGGCAGTGACTGAATTGACTGAGGGAATAAAAAGGAAACGGCAACCTGTAAGGAATGATAAGTGACTGGATTTCTGGTTTGCATTTCTTCATTCCTTTATCATTTCACCCTGAAGCTGCTGCGAAAGGGAATTTCCTGTCACTGTTCCTCCCATGTGTGAGGCAGAGGTTGGTGGACAGCCTTGGATCGCTTTCGCTCCCTCTCTGCTTTTTCTCTCTTTCCTCTTCTCCCCCTCATCGCTTCAGACATAGACACATGCATTGCAACACATTGACTGCCCCCCGAATAATGACAACCAGACTGGGCTGAAATTAAAGAGAGGAAGGCAGAGAGAGGAAGTTAGCAGAGATAAAAGTTGCCCATTTTGATTGACAGGATGATTATATGTATAAAGTAAGGCGATTTAGTGTGTTTAGTTGGATATAAAGATATAGAGAGATGGATCCTCGCTGTGCTACAGCAGAGCAGCAGGAGCTAAGGACAAAGAGGGTATGGTGAAGGTGGTGAATAAAGTGTACTCTGTATAAATACATGCCTCAAAACATCTGCTTCTCAACTCCCCTTTCATTTTTGATGTGGGGCAGGCAGAGAAGGAGAGCGGGAGAGAAAACACAAGGACCCAGAACATCAAAGCCCCTGCCCTCAATGCGCAGGCCCTCATTAGTTCAGCTAGCAGAACCAACGAGTCTTGTGATTGTGTTTGCTGGGGTGCACGCTGGCAGACACTTCAGAGGAAAGGCTCCTTTAAGTCATAACTCCTCACTCCACCTCTCCTGCCACCACATGAGCCCACTGTAACCCTCCTGTAACCTTCTCAAAACTCCCGGTGCACACAAACTCGGCAGGCTTCCTCACCAGCCACTCCACCCCGTAATCTGGTCTGCAGCTGCAAACATCTGCTCCCTTCTTTATTTCTACTGCATTGATAAACACGTCTATTACTGCACCACTAACTGACAAGCAATAGAGGAAGAGGGAGACAAATGCTGAAATCACCTATTGCTGTGGGGCTGATCTTGGGTGTCATTTTACCATACTGTGTTTTTTTGTTTGTTTGTTTTTTGTTTTAAAAAATTTTTTTAAAGGAGGTTCCTTTTTAGTGTCACCTGTAAAATAACATACATGTAGGCTATAGTATCACATTTTGAAAAACATATTAATACTTAATACTTTTTCTTTTTTCTTTGCCTCCTGTCACCTCATTATCTGTGACACACTGCTGCCAGGAAGTATCACTTGGCATCTTATTACAGTCAACCATTTACTTATTCATTAAGACGATTCCTGTTTTAATAATTCAGGTATGTTTGCTGTTACACTCTGTTATAATCCGTGTTTTGGCTGTGGCAGCAGAAAAATAACATTTAAGCATAAGCAGAACCTGTTTCTCAGAAAGGATATCAATCATGTCTTGAAAACTATAGACTGCATTTATATATCACCAAAGCAGATTAAATTCATACTATTTTTGTATGTTTTATTAAGAGACATTCAAAATTGTAGTTGCCTTCTAGTAGTGCCCCGGACTTCTAGTCATCCTAGATGAGACGTGAAAGGTGTTCTTGAAAATCCAACTACCGCGAGAATAAACTGTACATCGGCCGTAGATCATCGCGAGACTATCATCCAGTCCGTTGCCTGAATCCAGTTGGTAACCTTCCTCTGACGGGTAAGTGTGAATGAGATGCAAATGGTGAAAATGCTCAAAGATGTATACAACTATTAAAGGTGACGTTGTTGTCGCTGTTTTAACGCCGTGTAAGGCTTCTTGATAAATGAACGACCGTTAATCGACGACATCAGCGGCCGACTGGTGCGCTTGTCGTGACTGTAGGAGGGGATTACAGCACACAAATTGACCCGGAGAATTTCTTTCAATACTGAAGACATTAGCTATTAGTGTATTAGTTAACTGCGAACAAATAATTATCGTATGGCGCTATAAATGGGTTATATGGCTCAGTCGAACAGTCCCCCCACTTGGACTGCAGTATTAGCCGTTTCCCCCTCGCATTATGATTGATGTAGCCTACATGGATGTGCGGCCACTGCAGCTGTAACGGGCTATGCTAGCGGTTATAAGCTGTGCGTTTAGGCTGCTACAGATGAATGGATGTGGAGCTAGTCAGTTTCAGCATCCGTTACAAACACCGAGATAGTCAAGCAGTAAAATATAAGGGCTCCCAGAGAAAAGAGTGATGGTCTATGTACCGCACAACAGGCTGTGGGTGCTTTTATCTTTTTCTTTTTGGCTGATTTTGTAATAGCCTTGTTGTTCATATCAAATGCACCTCTGGTAGAATGTGTTAGCACAAGTTGGCAGCAGAGCCGACCAGTTAAAGGGCCCACACCTTGAAGGACCACGAAGGATCACCTCACTGCTATAGGCTGTGTGCACCATACATTCTCACAGGCTAAGGGTTTGTGTCATATAATGTAATCTAAATTGATCGTTACACTGGCATTTATCCAGCTGCTAGCAAACAACATAATAAGTAGTTACGGGGCACCACATGAAAGCTGAGCCAGTATGGTGGCTGGTTTCTCCAGTGAGCTGTCAAAGTGTACAGTAACAGTCTGTAAGTCAGGTATGCTGCTTGCTGAGGTGTGATGTGTGCCCTTACTGGCCTTCCTGACCTTCCTCTGAGGTGGCTTCACATTGGAACAAGGTGGTAATGTTTAAAGTTGCTTTTGAGGAACTGCTGTGGGGTTTGTGTGTGTGTTTGTGGTTCTGACTTTCTTAATGTGGTTCACGCTTTGTTTTGGCTGCTTTGTTGCCGTGTATGGAAAGTGGTCTTTTCAGTTCCTTGTGTGACAGTTCTGTTGCAGTTGAGGTGAGTGCTGCAAGTCATTATGGGAAACATCTTTGGGAACCTGTTGAAGAGCTTGATAGGAAAGAAGGAGATGAGGATTCTCATGGTGGGGTTGGATGCTGCTGGAAAAACCACAATCCTCTACAAGCTGAAGCTGGGGGAGATCGTCACCACCATCCCCACAATCGGTATGTGAGAAAATAAATCATTACTGCTTGGGTTAGTTTGCACCACTTTTTGAAATTGTCTAGCTTATGTAATTAATTTTGATCTGTTTTTAAATTCAGGCTTTAATGTAGAGACAGTGGAGTACAAGAATATCAGCTTCACAGTGTGGGACGTGGGTGGCCAGGACAAGATCCGTCCTCTGTGGAGGCACTACTTCCAGAACACCCAGGGTGAGGAAGACCGACAGCCTCTTAGATGCTGCACTAGATGGCCATGTTGAAGCCTCCAGTCCTGAGGCAGATTCTGCAGCACATGTTTGCTCCCAGTGCCTGAGGGCATATCTGACTAATGCTTTAGATGAGATCATTTGCATACAGCCTCCAAATGTTTCAAATCACTGTCGTCTTAGTCATAGTGTAAGCCTGACAAAATTTGGTTTAGAAATATGTTTTTAACAATTACTGTTAAAGCATATTGTTAAAAAGTGGGGTGAAATTATAGCAGTAGCGCTCATGAATAAAGACTGCCACATGCTCTTGTCTCTCCCTACAGGTTTGATCTTTGTGGTGGACAGCAATGACCGTGAACGGGTGAATGAAGCTCGGGAGGAGCTGATGAGGATGCTGGCTGAAGATGAGCTGCGGGATGCTGTTCTTCTTGTTTTTGCCAACAAACAGGTACAGGCTTCCGCCTGTGATTTTCTTTATTCCTACCTCTTTGCACCTGATTTCTCACACAGCTGAAGCCTCCTGATTGACATCCTGTACCATGCGATTCTGTTCAGGACCTGCCCAATGCTATGAACGCTGCAGAGATCACAGACAAGCTGGGCCTACACTCCCTGCGCCACCGCAACTGGTACATCCAGGCCACCTGTGCCACCAGTGGTGACGGTCTTTATGAGGGCTTGGACTGGCTGGCCAATCAGCTGAAGAACAAAAAGTGAAGGGTCTGGTTAGTAAAGTGGGGAAGAGCCTGGGTGCCAGGTCCAGGTAGTGGTTATAGGGGATCCATTGTGTTTACATGGAGAGGCAGTGCTGAAAAGCTCCCAGGGGGTGACTCTCAATGGCATTTTCCCCCCAGGTTTATTTATTTATTTACAGTATTTTAAACTTTGATTAATTTATTTTGTTTGGGTCTGTAGTGCGTTTTTAATTATTTACAAATTGTGTCAAATTTGACCTAAATGGCTCATATTCTATAAGGTGAATATATAAATATAGGGATTTACTAGTACAGTTTTCCTGTAAAGGCATATGTATTTACCATTCTTTGCCATCTAAGACCTTTGACCTTTGTCAACTTTAATTTATTCTAAAAGTGATACATTTTGAGTCATGATGGTAAAGCAGCCTTTTCTCAGATACTTTATGTAAATTCTAACAAATAGGTATAATAGTATAGTGGGAGTACGCTTACTATCTCAGAATACAATCATATCTAAAAATCATATAGTCAGACTCAGAAAAATGTAAAGTTGCCGCTTCCTGTCCATATAGATGTTTTACTGTCACCATATTATGTACTTAAGAGCTCAGTTTGTATTAAATTTTTTAAAACTACATTAATTTAGAATTCTATCTATCTATTCATTCATAAGTTTATTTCTTGATTTTTATATTCTAATGCATCATATGATTTACCTCCCTTTATTGAAATGTACATTTACTGCTAATGCAGCTGTTAAAAAAGAAGCCCCAGTATCACTGTATATTACCACTACCCAAACTGCATGGAGATATCCCAGTTCTGGCTCGTGGGTTTGTAAGACTTGTGAACTACCGCAGGCCGCTGCTGTAAATACAGATTTGTTCTTAGTACACTTGCCTGGCTCCATAAGGGTTAAAACCTTTGTGTGGTGTGAGCGAGGTGTGATAGCTGAACTGTTACAGATGACAAAACAGGCACATTGTACCAGCTCTGTGACTTAGTAACAAATGCTGCTATTGGCCTGCCCTGTGGAGAGCGATGCAGCCGAGCATGTGACCGAGCAATATTAGAGAGCTTAACATGGGTTTGAATGTTTATTTTTTCAAATCAAGCAGCTGCATTATATCCGTCAAAAGCACTCTCACAGCTTGTCATCCTGATTTAGTCATCCCTAACTGGTGTGACATTGTATGTGTTTTTTGGGTTAACTGTATCAATGTGTACCATGTTGCACAAAATAACTCTAAATGCATTATTGTTGTACAAAATGTAATGTCTATTTTACCTCGTATTTCTTGTATTTTTCTGGATGGAGTATTTCTTTATTTTGAATCAAAAGGCAAGTGCTGATTTTAGTGTTGTTTTTCTTAATTTGCTAACTAGCTCAGACAATTGTCTTTTGGAGTGTTCACAAATTGAAAATAACCAGAGAGCGGATGATAGTAATACTGCATCATAAGGCATGTTAATACTGTACAAGATCTGTAATAAAAGTGAATTATAATAGCCTGTTTCCTCAGACTATATTTGTTAATCTAAATTATTGCTGCTGGTTGAAACAATACTATGCTGTTAAATGTTCTGGATTTAGTGTAAAGTTTAACAAACAACCTTCTGATATGCAAAAGCATGCTTTTCTATGTAAACACAACTGTATATATGTTTATGTACCAAGAAAACATCATGGTATTGAAAGTGTTGTTGATACAGCTGGGGTCAGTGTATTGGCAGAGAACTGACAGCAGCTCTGTTATGTTCAGTTTGATGTGGAAATTGTTTCTGTGGCCTTATATTGCCAGTGATTAATTTCTCTTTGATAAGGTTTGTATGTAGGAAATGTCCACCATTCAAGTATCTCATCCTTGATCCATAACACTGGTGCACTCGCAGCACTGTTGTGTCTAAACATCCCTCTTTTGGTGACTATTGGCACACTTTAACTTGGACAATAAAGAAAAGCAAAACTGCACAACATTCCGACTGATAATGTGCTTTCAAAGTGGAACTGAAATGGATTTATTTAACTCTGTGAAATATTATCAAGAGGAAAAAATAAAAACAACTCAAACTGGTGCAGACGTGTTGAAAGTGATGATTTCTGGCACTGCATTGATAAACCAATAAATACACCAAAACATAAATTTGCTTTGTGTTACTTTTTCCCCCTTGCCATTATTTACTATTGCACATTGGCTATGATTTGACTCCTCACACATTTGTTTAAATCTCTGCTTGTCCCATATCAAAAGTCCCACTTTTTAAAACACAAAATGTTTTGAATAATAATCTTGTCAATTTAGGTTTTACACCAAAAAATGTTAAATAACCTTGTTAAAATTTCTTACATTTTTATTAACTTCTTTCCCCGGATTGAAAAAAATCTAAATGTATGAATATGCAAATATTGCTCCTTTCACAATTTTAAATACTGGACACAGAATGTGTTTGTTTTCAGTGGATATGTGTACACCGGAGGTTTCAAGTGTATCACATTATGCTTTTGTAAGTTTACATGCTGGTGCACAATTGACCTTTAAACTAGTTGTGATCATCCTTGTTTGTTCATGCCTTAAGATCAGATTTAGGGGGAAAAACAAATACTCTCCTCCTATAACAGATGGATGTGGAGATGCCCTTCGAATGTCAAACAGTTCATGAATGTGCACAGTAAAGGTCAAACATTCAAAGTAATAATAACATCAAGACCCATTTTTGAGCAGGTGGCTTTAAACCTGACTAAGATTCTGACTTCAGGGTCAATTTTGGCTGTTCACCAGTTGCCAGCCAAGACTAAGCCAGATAAATGAACAGCACAGGCTACAAGCTTGATTACCAGTGTAGCAGTGTACACTAGCAGGGACAGAGCAGGTCAAAGAGGTGGGAACGACATGGATGTACAGTATGTTGCATTTCTCTTTTGGCCTT